>NC_044187.1:26600087-26862587 GCF_900880675.1 Sparus aurata | reverse complement strand
AAACGTTCCTGATGTGCAGTTGGCACCTTGTGCGGCTGCCATCAGTAAGGGTCCTGCGATGAGCTGGCGACTCATCCAGGGTGTACCCTGGCCTTCGCCCATAGAGTTCACTGGATTTGGCCCCAGTAATCCCGCGACCCCTTGAACAAGGGGGGATTATAGCGGTTACATTCCCGCGACCCTCACGGAAAAGCGGAAGAAAACGAAACGAAACGAAAGAACCAGTTTGTGGATTACATAGTAAAGAGAGATTATAAATGACGTCACTGAATTTAAATCCAGCCGTTATCAAGGCTGCAAAACCTAATTAATTAGAACCAGTCTTCATTTTGGTGTCTGGTTGTAAGCAGGCTGTCTGCTTTTAACTGTTCATATACTTAATGAGAGTGCATTGCAATTAATACAAATTAATACATCATTTATTTAACATACTGTAAGAGGGCTAATGTATCCAAATTTACTGACAGAATGCAGCCTTGGTAAATGAATACAGAGTTGATTAATCACTGAAGAGTAAGTAAGTTGTTGATTTACACTTTGTTGAATTGAATCTTGCAGCTTGTTTCCTAATTTTGGCTCCTTTTCTGTAGGAGACAGAGCGTGTGGTGCGAGAGCTGAAGTCAAAGATCTCAGCCATGAAGGAGGAGAGGGAGCAACTATCGGCCGAGCGCCAGGAGCAGATCAAGCAGAGGACCAAGCTCGAGCTGAAGGCCAAGGACCTGCAGGACGAGCTGGCAGGCAACAGCGAACAGAGGGTACGGAAGCCTCCCATCTGCGTCACTCTGCACACGTGATGCTGCACCAGCAACCCCTCCCCCTTCCTCTGCACCAGTAGTGTCTGTAGAGACGGATGGTCATGTTTTTATCATTTAAATCACTCTGCTCACCCCTGTTAGTTGTTGGAAAGTGGGGTACTTGTGAACAGGTTTTGTTATTTGCCCTCAAAGTTCAGCTTATTTGATTAATTTATTTTTTAATTCATCGAACTATTGGATGAAGAATTGGAAAATTCTTTGTTTTGATATCGGTGCATACTTCACAACTTCTATGCGGATACCAATATATCTGTGATGGGCCAGTATTGGTTGGTTGGTTGATTAACTTAATCAATTTATCAACTAATCAAAACACACTGATCTATATATGATAGTCTGTGTTGAATTTAAGTTCCCTCTGAAAAGGAGTTGGCCTAATGTAGTTTTTAGTGCTAAGTTTCAGTGGAACATTTGCTTGGATGAATTGAGAAGCAGAGGAAGCACCAGCCTGTGCATCAAACTCTTTTCCATCAGATCCACCATACATCATTTCTGGCACCAGGTTGTGTGTACAGAGCTGGCATGGATCGCTCTCCGTATGGCCCTGTGTTCAGTGTGTGTTTGTGTGCACGTGTGAGTATAAGGACGATAATCATGCAGAACGGCTTTATTGGCTCAGTCTGTGTGTGAACCGTGATGGGTCCCAGGCCGCATGCTGGCTCGTTGGTTGGATGAAGCCCACCTGGTGATGGCTGGCACAGCATCAGCCAAAAGTTATTGGAGCAAAATGAAAAGCAAGGGAAGTAGAACTGCGTCAATAGTTTCTGATGGTTCTGATTTGAAGTGGCATTGACATGACAGGGAAAGTGGAGGAAGACCTATGGGATGACATCCCACCATCACCACCCACACAGATATGTCAAAACCAGCAGGCTGTTGTTGTTAATTGTATTATTATTTTTTTTAGATTATGGTTTATGATTATACAAACAGTATATTCAGGGCTCGTACGAAGTCATACACATTTCAAAAATGCTTAACAATGCTTTAACAGTTTTCTTTTCAAGGTAAGGATTGTGCTTGAATTGAAATATAATGATTAAAAAGAAAAGCTTGAAATTGAACATATTGGGTACACACATTTTAGGGTCTGCCCACACTATGCTTTTAGTTTCTGAATTTATATCTATCCATCAGCATGTTGGCAAAAAGGCAGGAGTTCATCTATGATTATGAATAGTAATTTAGTTATATGAATTTGGCATCTGAGTAACACAGGATAGGATTTGTGGAACTGTTGGTATTCTTGTTTCGGCATTTTCTGTGGCACACAAATTGTGCAAACACTTAGACTTATCCAAGCTGTTAACTGTTGGACCATTATGATGTGGCAGGAGCAGATATTGGAATATATATATATTTGGAAAAGATATAAAAATAAATGTTTGTACTTTTTTAAAGGCATCCCTCTGCCGTCTTCCTCTCACACAGCAGACCGTTCAGGTGTCTCTTCTTTGTTTGGTAAAGTGGTATGCTCTTGCTCTTCCAGAAACGCCTGCTGAAGGAGCGTCAGAAGCTGCTGGAGAAAATCGAGGAAAAGCAAAAAGAGCTGCAGGAGACTGAACCCAAATTCAACATGGTGAAGGAAAAAGAGGAGCGGGGCATATCGAGGTAGGGATGACTCATTCTCAGCTACAGTCCCTTGAGCAGCCTGTGACTAGGTATAGCTTGATGAGTCAGTCATCACACTTTAAATACATTTTAATGGGGAGAGATCAAGAGGTGGATGCACATGATATATTTGTGGCTTCTCCTGCAAAGCAAAAGTGCACATGCGTAGAGTAATAGATAATATGCACATGTCTACATGTACAGTTAGCAGTACAGGTGCCTCCTGTCTTAATTTGTAGAATTTGTAACACTTTCCATGGTTACACTTTATTCAAGACTGGCCCAGGCCACACAGGAGAGGACAGACCTGTATGCCAAGCAGGGCCGTGGCAGCCAGTTCACCTCCAAGGAGGAGAGGGACAAGTGGATCAAGAAGGAGCTGAAGTCTTTGGACCAGGCCATCAATGATAAAAAGAGGCAGATTGCAGCCATCCACAAAGACCTGGAGGACACAGAGACCAACAAGGAGAAGAACCTCGAGCAGTACAATGTAAGACCGCCCAAATCTGTTACAGTACCACTCAATTCTCTGTGAAGATGATGTTTTCTTCAACCTGGTTTTTCAGACACATTTTCAGAATCAATTTAAGAGGGAGTTACAGTTTAAGAAGTTGTCATTTTTTGTAGCTAAGGTGAAATTAATCCAAATGCCTCTCTTGTACACGTAATTTACTGTGGCGCACCGCCACGGCAAAATAAAAGCCGCCACACTTTAAAAATTCAGGCATACATAAATCCAGTGTTAGAGAAAGGAAATATTTTACCGTCGTCGTCCACCGCAGTCTTTGACGTAAACTAGCATGTTGGATATTTAGCTTGATAATTAGCTAGAGGATTAAAATGGTCACTTAGAGCAGAGTCCTGCACGGGTCGCCGCATCCGACCCGTTTTCCGACAGTAGCACAAATTACATTCCGTACCCGAGCCGACCCGCTATAAATTGACACCAAAGGAAAATTGGACGGACGCAATTTTTAAAAGTGAAAGTAAGACAGTGTGGGGAATGGGAGTTCTGGGAGGGTGTAAGCATGCATGAATGAGCTCATATGAAATATAAATGCTTATCATTTGTGTCACTAATAATGACTGAACCCCCCGGCGCCGCAGTCTCAAAAAATACTGGAGGAAACACTGGGAATATTGTCTTATTCTGAATAAGGGCCGAAACCAACAAATTTATGCATGGATACATAGCCAGTGTCTCTTTTGCAGGTGCAGCTATCGGGTGTATTTTAAAGGGACTACTGGATGCCACTGTATGATATATTTCTCATTTAATTCCTTGAAAAGCTTTCTGCAGATAAAGTCTAACTTCTTGCCATGACTGTGTATCAGACTTACTTTCATCTTGTCTCTTCAGAAACTTGATCAAGATCTAAATGAGGTCAAGAACCGTGTTGAAGAACTGGACAAAAAGTATTATGAAGTGAAGAACAGGAAAGATGAGCTGCAGAGCGAAAGAAAGTAAGAACCTTCCCTATCCCTCTAACCTCCTCTTTGATCTCACATCTTGGACTTTCAGCCATGGCTCATGCCCATGCCTGTTTTTCTTTTGTATAGCATCAGTTGAGTTCACATTCATCTTTACATGAGTCATGCCTGCCTTTTGCATTAAGATTTAAGGTTGAATTGTTTACCCCTTCTTTAAGCCAATATGCTGTTTCAGCTCAGCAACCTTTAGTTACTTATCAGAATATTGTCCTCTGTGAATATCACTGGGCCTTCTCTGTCCCCTTAAACAATGAGCTTTATTTATATAATGGAGAGGATGATGCATCGTGTCTCAGCTGCCAGACACCTTTTTGGGTTTTAAAGGTCTTCCTGGGTGGATGTATTGTGTTGTGGCTTTGTGGTGAAAATCAAGTCAAGACAGATGCTTGTCTGCCTCTTGAAACACAACAGAGCATTTCCATTCAAGTCTTGCCGCAATTGAGGCAACGGACTTGAGGCAAAAGATGTTTTTGTTATTTAAGTGTTGAAAAAGAGATGGGGATCTTTACAAAAAAATTAATTACACTGAATTCCATAACGGCTACTGATTTCCATTGCTAAACGAAACAGATGTCATCAATATTTTTCATCTAAAATTGACTCTATCATGCACCTTCCATTTCATTGTGATTCATTGTGGAGGTGAAGTGGGTGAAAAAGGCAGCATAATGACAGCTTTGAGAGAAGGAGCACAACATGCAGATCCTGCAGCTGCAAGCTGTTAGCAGTGTATGAGCTTAAAATATAAATAAAACAAAACTATTACCTCAATGAATAGAAGATAGGGATGTTTTGGCAGCTTTATTGTTTTCACCAAACACTACTACACTCATTTATAAGCAATTCTGTTTTACTTGAGAATAATAACAAATTAGAGGTCAACGATAGTGGATTTTTAAAGGCCGATATAATAACGATAGTTTGGAGAAGGAAAAAGACGATAGCCGATATCGGCCGATATCACTCCCCCCCGCAAAAAAATAAAACCATGTTGGAAATGAACAATCTTTGACTTTATTAGCAGCAACTGTTTTACTGAACAGCTAAGTCAAAGTAATAAATATCCAAATGTATAAAATCTCGAAGTGAACATCAAACTCAAAGTAATAAATACCAAAATAAATATATAAATCTGGAACTGGGGCAATTTCAACAAAATATTCCCATACAGGAACTTTGGATCCTCCAGCTGCCATCTGTAACGTAAGAAACAAGATGTGAATTAATGTAAATTAATTCAATGTAGCTAATGGATAAAAATATATTAATAGATTTTTTAAAAAATAATAACATACCGCTATTAGCTATATGTTATTATATGTGATTAATATATAATTGATATTATATAATAATATATTTAATTTAAACTTGTATGTTCAATATCTATTCAAATCTACATGGATGATTTAAGTTGCACTTTAATATGGGGGGGGGAGGAATTAAGTAATCCTTAACATTTTGTGAGTGATGGCACTGTGTGCCATAAAAAATAATAATCACAAAATAACACTGGTTAAACAAGGCGTATAGTGAAGGGATTTGAACTGTGATTTTCTCATCCTCCCATAGTCAGGCTGTAACCACTAACCAGCTAGGGATGGTATGTTAGGATTTTATCTTTATCTTATCCATACTCTTAACAGTCCTGTTCTTTATCACTACTAAAGAATGGTTTGTTTTTTAATTATCTTTTTTTTTAAAGAATACATTCAGAACAGGAATTCATTTATATTTCAAATATAACTACATATTGTTTCCACTGCAGCAACATTAAAGTTTACAACAGCAAAGTCACTATATAAACTCCGTAATATCTGGAAACAAATCGAGGGGGGGGGGGCTGGTTTGTCTCAGCCAGCAGCTAAAGTTTACAAGAAATTGCCAAATTTTAAGATTCATGGCAAACTAAGATGAATAGACTACACACAGACAGCTTTCATTTTAGCGTGTTCTTAACAAGCTGTTAATTGTTAGCTTAACAAGCAGTGTGATCGTGTAAAACGTGCCGGTGGAAATGTCGCTGTTTATGCTGAAATATGATGCACGTTTATGCTTGTTGAAGTGGTACTTATGGCCTACGCCAAGGAGGTTATGTTTGTTGACTTTCAAGTCGTGAAGGTTTTATTGCACTTACAATAACACGTGTCGCCGTCTCCACCTGGGTCACTTCTCTCCTCTCTCTGCTGCCGCTGCACACGCCCCGTCTCTCTCTCTCTCCCATGCTGTCTCTGTGTGTGTGTGTGTGTGTGTGTGTGTGTGTGTGTGTGTGTGTGTGTGGAAGCAGTTTATGGCGCTGTGGAAAAAAACTGCAGCCCTCGGCCACTATCGGAGCCAAGTTCCGCCGATTCCGATAGTTTGTAAAACGTCCTATCGGCGCGGATTAATCGGCCAAAACGATTTATCGGTCGACCTCTATAAGAAATGGACAAAAATGATTTGAAATAATGTGAAAATTAGTAAAAGTTATTTACTCAATGCTGCACATATATAGTGAATCTGCAGTTATGGACACATTTGCTGTGTTTCTACTTATTTATATGAAGAGAAGTACCTCTCAGACATAAAATCAGTTAGTATTTATTGATATATTATATACGTTTAAAAAAAGGTTCTTATGATTTGTTTTTCTGTGAGTATCATGGCAGCAGTTTGGCTCTGTTCTTTCTGGTGACATAAGTGTAACAGTGTGTGATTGTCTGTGTCTGTCCAGCTACCTGTGGCGTGAGGAGAACGCAGAGCAGCAGGCACTGGCAGCCAAACGAGAGGACCTGGAGAAGAAACAGCAGCTCCTTCGAGCCGCCACCGGCAAGGTTCGTGTCACTGTACATGACTGCGTAATTATTGACTTGCATAACTCAGCTGCAGGATACCTGACACTATCGTCTGGACATACACACAGACACCTCATCGCAGGATGACACTTGCAAGCCTGAGATAGACCTGCCACATGTCTATCAAATCTTTACGCATGTGCTTACTTGCTGAACTGTATGCTGAGAGAGGAAATGGGCAAGTGAAGATGAATCAAACCAGAGTGGAAAAAGTATCTCTCCGAAAGAGCCCACCTGAACACTGCGAAGGACTCACTTTGTGACTCAGCCAGTTGTCAGGATAGGTATATCAAATAGAATCATTCATCTGCCTCTCTACTGGCACCGTATCATAGCTAGCTAAATTTACATATGACTCACTCCTCTCTGCCCCATGCAATAACTGCCAGCTCTTCTGGGCAGATACATCAATCAAATATCACTTCTGAATAATGTCTGCTGAGATGAAAGGAGGCTGTTGGTGGCTTCATGGACAAATATCCTGCATTTATTTTTTCTTTCATTGGTCCCGGCTGACTCATCTTGTCTCCAGCCTTTGATGAATGCGATCTAGCCTCTCACAGTACAGGCACGATGTTGCAAAATACAATTTTGTCATACTGTACCTCACAGTATTAGCTACATTGTATTTGCAGGTAATACAAAAAAGTTTTCAAATTCTAGGGTTCATCTGTTAAAACAACTTGTGTTGTATTTATGGGGATTTATCAGGTAATGGAACATAATATTTATGAAAATGTTTACACTTGTCTTTAATGTCCTGAAACTAAGAATCGTGTTTTCATAACCTTAGAATGAGCCTTTTTATATTTACAGAGGGAGCAGGTCCTCTTCCATAGAGTCTGCATGTTGCACTGAGAAATCTCTGCAGTAGCCCAAAGAGGACAAACCAAACACTGGCTCTAGAGAGGGCCTTTCAATTTTGCAGCAGCCAATGAAGGGTAGAATGAGAGGAGGGACATTCAGATGGCCGTAATCTGCACCGCACAGCTAGATGCCACTAAATGCTACACACTGGACCTCTGAATTGTAACACTTTTAAGTTCTTCGACATCTGCAACTCAAGTGCTTTTTCCCCTTAGGACAGGAGATGGACACACACAAATGGCTGGGGTTGGAGAGACAAAAAATGCTAAAAGACTTGCTGGTCCTGTTTTTGAATTTGATGATCAAAATTGAAAACTCATTTTGATCAGTTTTCGATTTAGGATCAAAATCGCGACAACCCTAATTAGTATGTAAAATACGTTCCAATGTTGAGTGTTAATTACCAATTGTAGGATCAAATGTAATCTTTTAATCAAGGTGAGAATCATTCTTCTGTCTCTTGTGGCCCTCCAGGCTATCCTGAACGGCATTGACAGCATCAACAAAGTCCTCGAACATTTTCGTCGGAAGGGCATCAACCAGCATGTTATCAATGGTTACCACGGCATAGTCATGAATAACTTTGAGTGTGAGCCCGCCTTTTACACTTGTGTGGAGGTGACTGCTGGTACCAGGTGAGGGCAACTTTTTATATTTTCACTGTTAGCTCATTGTGTGTTTTCCATGAAAAAAAATCACACATTTGTGATGAATATTAAAGTTTTGCAATAAAACACATGAAGTCTGATTTTAAAATCAACAGTGATTCCACTTACTGCATGCTGATACAAATGTGTCCTGTGTATTTAATGAGAAGGGTGTTCTCTTTGCAGTGATCAGAGTGTAATAATGTGTTGTGTTTAGTTGTTTCAGATATGCATATATTTGTCTTGTTTACATCAACACAGCCTTGACTTGTATTTAAAGTAAGAATCTTGCCAAACCATGTCCTCTTTAAAGTTTATTGTTCATTTTCTTTGTTGTTCCTTTGTGTCTGTCTACCTGCTCTCATATTTTCTAGACTGTTCTACCACATAGTGGAGACAGACGAAGTCAGCACCAAAATACTAATGGAGTTCAACAAAATGAACCTGCCGGGAGAAGTCACATTCTTGCCCCTGACCAAGCTGGACGTCAGGGACACCGCCTACCCAGAGACCAACGTAAGGAATATGCAAAGATTGCATCTGAAACATTGTATATAGTAAATTTAGACCTCAAACTAAAATTGATATTATTAACTATGAAACAACTAAAGTTAGCCAGGATTCTCTACTAATCAACACCTGAATATTTCAAGAGAACCATGTTGGCAGTCAAGCACAGAGTGAACCTCAGTTATTTTTTCTAGTAGTCTACTGTTGATTTTCCCATTTGCAACATCTTTTCCACCAATATTCATCCCGCGACGGAGAGATTTTGTCTAGTGATGAAGTGTGTAGTATACTGTATGCCAATTTGTTCATAACAATATTTTTTTACCCCTTAAGGATGCTATCCCCATGATCAGCAAGCTGCGCTACAGCACCAACTTTGACAAGGCCTTCAAGCACGTGTTTGGAAAGACCCTGATTTGTCGCAGCATGGAAGTTTCCACCCAGCTGGCCAGAGCTTTCACCATGGATTGTATAACTCTGGAGGGTAAGCGGACCTTTGACACACAGCACAGTATACCACTACCACAAGAAAATACAAATTTTACACGGCTTGGTATCATTCTACCTGGTGATGTAGCTGCTTACTTCGGGCCCTTGAGTGTATTCCATACTGACATTATCATCAATATTTGTGCTATCTTGCTGATGAATTGCTCTGCTAGAAGAAGTGCAGAAATAGGCATCGGAACAGTTATTAGCTGTATAATTATTTGAATTCTGCCTGAATGATGTTTCCAGTTAAACTGACCATTAGTAGATGCGAAGAGGTTTAGTAGTGTCCTCTGAACTTTGTGCATCCTTGTTCAGTTTCTATGTAGCATTCAATTACATATTTAAGACTATATGTCATTGTACTTCCAGTTTTGTAGACGCCCTTCTCCTGTTATATGCAGTACATTGTGTTGTGACCTCCTAGGTGACCAGGTGAGCCACCGTGGAGCTCTGACAGGAGGCTACTACGATACAAGGAAGTCTCGTCTGGAGCTGCAGAAAGACATGAGAAAAGCTGAAGAGGAGCTGGGCGAGCTCGAAGCCAAGCTCAATGAGAACCTGCGCAGGAACATTGAACATATCCTTTCTATTAAAACATCTAGTCGGCTTATCTAAAGGTCTTACTCACTCTCTTTCTGTAGGCTGACTGATTGAGTTTGAGACCAGTTTACTCAAAAGTAAGTTGTGCAGTTTCTTTAAATGCTTCACCAAATGACCACTTTATCAGTGAACAAGGTTTTTCCTCCCTTTTGAGATATATTGATGTGTGAAATGTGTTGAGTCACCAAACAGTTATTATGTCAGTGTTCATCCCATGGGGTATACAGGAAGTACATGTAATTAGAAGAAATGTTTCTAGATTTATTATTCACCTTTAATGTCACCAAACAGAAATCCGTTCCTCATCTTTTCGTCGCAGTTCAAGAAAATTGTTTCATTTTTTTAGGATAGAATTAGATTTTTCTGAAATGTTAAATAAGTTTCATTGCAAACAATTTTTTTCACATATTTTTTACAAATATTTTAAGGACAGTTGGCTTTATAAGGCAAGCGTTAGTTGACTGTATCTGGATTATACTGAAATAAAACAGCAGGTGTGATAAAGTTTAGTCACTCGTGATTAGGGCTGCACAAAAAATCGTTAAAAAATCGCGATCTCGATTCACACATACACGTGATCTCATTTCTACACACAGCGATTCTGAAGCATTTTATATCTCGAGCCGAATCACAAACAAATGCTCCTATTTTCCTCCCGGATTTTTTGAAGCGCCCCCAAACGCAGCACGGCCGCTTCCTCCTCCCTCAACCTGTGGTAAAGCGTCTTTACAACACGTGATTCAGTGGCGGAAGCCCACCTGCAGTTGAGTGTTTGGAAGGAATGTGAGAAGCCGTTTTTAGACACGGCAGCAAGCCGCCAATCTGCCCGTCCTATTGACGGCTAGGTCCGCGGTTTTAGACAGAGGGCGGCAAATTGGGGGTCTGTTTTGGTCCGCTGATTTGCTGCCTCGGACGGTACACTTATTTCCGCCTCGACTGCTAGCTTGTTGTTGTAGCGACAAGCTAGGAACGGTCGCTACTTTCAAATTAAAAGCCCCCCGCTAAGAACCCAGTTCTAAACTCCAATGGGGTGCAATGTAAAGCTCTTATTTTGAAGACAAATTTGTTGTCAACTGTTCGCAGCCCAACTTCGGGCTTCACGTCACGTCACATGTTTACGCCTACCTCTGAGGCGGCTTTTGGAAAAGGAAGAATATTATGCCTCCGTTTTAGAAAGCCGATCACAGCAGCTATCACATATCACCTAGCCAAAGCTACGGCCCCAATAAACACTGTACAACATGAGGTATTAGAGGATGCCCTCTCATCTTGGAGACTAATTTTTTTTTTACTTTTGTAAAAATCAATTATCATCCAATGATAGAACTAACAAAACAAAAAAAACATTGCTTTTTAATACTACAATGGGTTTTTTTTGTTTTGTTCAAGTTCATCAGTGCAATAAACATTTTGTGAAAAAAATCGTGCCAGAGAATCGTGATCTCAATTCTAAGCAAAAAAATCGTGATTCACATTTTTTCCAGAATCGTGCAGCCCTACTCGTGATACTGGAATTTTGCACTCTATATAAAGAAGGCCGTCATCATTTCCTGTGCAAAAAGACATATTTTAATTCAAATGCCACAGTATAGCGTAAAGGAGCCGCTCTTCTCAATTGGAACCCAAATTCAAAGATGTGTTAACGCTCCTGAGTGCCGCTGCTACTCAATAACAGAGTACTGTCAATTTGCTAAGCCTGTATTTTAATTTAAATCCATCTAGGTTATGTAGCCACCTCAGCCAGCAGCAGGCTAGCCTCTGAGAGGGTCTAAGCAGGTCAAGAAGGATTAGTGTATATTAGGTCATATTGGCCAGAGCCATGACTCACTGCTGGACAGCCCATGAAGGCAAAACAGGCGGATCAAAAAGGATTTGTGTCTGCGAGTACGTTATGTATGTTCATGGATATGGTCACTTCCGCTCAGGTATGATTATCTGTGTGTTTGCACACCTGTGTGAGCGTGGGTAGCTTCTCACTCAGAGCCCAGTGCTGTGTATGCAGCTTAATGTGTGCACCTGGCCATTACGTACATGTGTGAGTAGGCAGGGGAAACGGATGACTGAGCCGATGACACGGCCCTTGTCCTTCACTTCTGCAGCAGTGAGTCAGAGAACAGATCAATCATTTAAAAGCCTCTTTTTGTTCACTCCCCGCCTCTGCCCCATCGATAAGCATCAGATTACACTGATGCACCTTACACATCCCTCCTGTTTTAAGATTCTGTCTTCATTTTGCCACCAGCTCCATATTGCAATGGACATATTGAGGTCATGCAAAAGGGGCAGTTGTATTGTTACTGCTCATAACTGCTACAAAATGTATTAACTTGGTTATATGAAATGCACCTGATTCTTAAGAGGACAGATGTCATTACAGAGATAAATGCAGATTGTTTTATTTAATCATTTGATTCAGGACAGTTGTGATCCTGAGGTCAGCTGTTTCATTCATAAAGAAAATTACCATTAACCATCTATTTTCTCCATCTGCTCGTGGCAACAGGCAGGGCTGTCCTCTGACTTTCAATGGCCCCTTTTAAATCAGCAGATTGATTGACTTCAGTGTTTTATTGAGTCCAGCCAAACCTCAAAGGCCCGGTGGAGTGTTGTAGTCATGGAAGATCAATAACCCTGTCTATTAAATTAGCCTAATGATGAGTATGCTCAGCCCTCCTCAATCCCCTGCCTTGATATAAGTGATGATACAGTCTTCCCTTTCAGACCCAATGAGTTGCACTAAAAAGCCTGCGAGCTGTCCTCTGACCTTTTTATTTGTTAATGAGAGCAGACACTAGCCCCATTCACACAGGAGAAGACGCATAAAAGCCACAGCCGCTGTTCACCAATTCTCCGCTGATGGTTATATACACGGAGTGAAGCAGCTCCGCCTTAAAGACGAACCGCCGTGAATTCACACAGAAAGCCGGCCCTGCAGCTCCTAAAGAGGCGTGACAGTACACGTCATGATGACGACGTCAGTGTTTTTTCAAGGTGTTTCCCCGGTTTCCCCCTGTCAATCTGATTTGCATTACTCGCGGGATAGAGGCTGTTTTCTGGGGGAAAATTCACTGAAGTCTCGGTCTGGAGGGCTGATTGTCACGGTGATTTATTTTCATCATAAACACTCGGAGAGTTAAAGTTTTTTGCCGGTTACAGACACTGTTTTTCGGGCTGAAATGTGACGAAGAGTCTGTAGGACGGGCGGGAGGACAGACGCTTCTCTACATATATCTGCGGTATTTTTTTTCCTCATATAAGTTGCCAAAGACAGTTACAGTTACTACGTTGCTTTGTGGGAAATTTCTGTGTTAAGTTGACTGGAGGACCCGTGTAATTAACGATGGTCCGATCGACACGCCCCCCGATACGTGGAGCCGGCTTATCCATTCACACTGGTTTCGTTCTTCAATACTGGCCCTGATACACCTCTGGAGGTAGTATCAGACATTTGCTTATACTTCCTTAATGGCTGCCTCCACGCATCAACAATGAGATTGACCAATTGATGAACCAGATGCAGCAGATCGAGACACAACAGAGGAAATTTAAGGCCTCCAGAGACAGCATTCTGTCAGAGATGAAGATGCTGAAAGAGAAGAGGCAGCAGTCAGAGAAGACGTTCATGCCCAAGGTACTCATCTTATGACCAGAGTTCAGCTTGTTACCCACTCACAGTCTGTTTGTGCAGTCCACTCATGTCTGGCTCTTTCTCCTTCTTCCACTGCAGCAACGCAGTCTCCAAAGTCTTGAGGCCAGCCTCCACGCCATGGAGTCCACTCGGGAGTCACTGAAGGCCGAGCTGGGAACAGATCTGCTCTCACAGCTCAGCCTGGAGGACCAGAGGCGTGTCGATGACCTCAACGATGAGATTCGTCAACTCCAGCAGGTCAGCAAGAGGACTGGACCGCGATGTATGATCTGTCTGTTTTTTCTGCGCATGTGGCATAGATCGTCACAGTGCTTCTTTTCTCTTTATGTTTAGATTCAAAATGGACTAAATTGAAATCTGTCGAGAATCTTGTTATCACTATATTTAGTCATAAATGTATGTTTTGTCTTGGACCTCGACTGGATATTTCTTTCTTTTGATTTGGTGTTAAAAAAAAGATCTAAGATTCTATAGATTTAATTAATTACCAGGATATGAAAACATATATAAGAATAATATACATTTGAGTGTTATTACATCTCAGTAATGTGGATCAACAATAAACTGCATCATTTGATTTTAAATGAGCCACAGTGTAAGACATCAATTTAAAGGGTATATCTGTCTTTTCTGTTCATTCCCTCTCTAAGAATATCCCCGTCAAGCTAAAAATAGTGGATGTGTATACATCCCTTTGCTTTTTACATCTAGTTCTATGCTGTTGCCTACATGTTGTTGTTTCTTTGTCTCGCGTCCCTCGTCGCATCCTGCTAGTGTATTCAGCAGACCTGAGTGAGGTGAGAGCAGCAGCTGTGAGTGGGATGTTCCTGTGATCCAGTGTTGCCTCCTCTTTCTCTTACACTGCCAGCTGCTCTCAGCCCTCACCTCAGTGAACTCTCAGCCATTCCTGCTGTTGTTGCGCAGCAACTCCGCCCTCGCAACAGGGAGCCTTTCATGTATGGTTCTCCAGCGTTGGCGGTTGTCAAATTATATCACTTGCAACATAACACTTGGTCAGAAGATGTTGTTAATTTGGTGTTTGCCTGTGTGAATGCAGACACAGGGGTGTTTGTTCCAAATTCAGGGCAAAGACTGTATGGCGACAGATGTGGCAGATATTAATCAGAGGCTGTTTATACACAAATTTTAGCACCAGTTTTATTTAGTTCACATTTAAAGCACTCTGGTGGCATCATTTTGTGCAGCAGATTTATTCCATCTGATGCACTTTTTTTGATAAACTTTTGGATGTTGAGTGACTGGGAATGTACTAATGTCTTGTTTGTCTGCACCTGATAAAAACCTGACAGGACTAACTGTTTGTGTTTTATGTGTTGACCACCCACAGGACAACAGGCAGTTGTTGAATGAGAGGATTAAGCTGGAGGGCATCATGACCAGAGTGGAAACATATCTCAATGAGAACTTACGGAAGCGTCTAGACCAAGTGGAACAGGTACACCTGTCTCAAGTCTCATGATCATTACGGCTCTGCATATAGATTGTTTTTTGTAACATAGGATTGATGTGTTACTGTTACTTTGTCTTTTATGTTACTCTTATAGTAAATTATACATTATTTTTTGCATAGGCAGCAAGTTCAAAGGTTTTAGCATTTGTAGCTGTTAGATGATTGAGTCTCAGTGTTGCTTTCGTTGCTTTCATTCATTCAAGTCGGAGGAACAGTTTTTGAATTCCCATGACCCTCCTTTTTACTTTTTGATGTGGCCTAATTTTCATTGACACAGGAGCTGAATGAGCTGCGAGAGACTGAGGGAGGCACAGTACTGACAGCCACAACTTCTGAGCTGGATGGCATCAACAAACGTGTCAAAGACACTTTGGCTCGATCAGAAGGTACCCATTATACTAAAGACACGACACTGGGACAGTGGTGGCAGCATAAGAATTAGTGAAGCCAACTTGTAACCAAAAGGAGAAGCGTTTAAATGCACCGAAGCTGGAAAGCAGTTTTAAAAAATACCCGACTTTCCATTCAGAAGCTTTCAAAATAACATAGACCCCAGTTTTTCCACCAGAGCTGATCAGAAAACGCCATTGGTTGGTAAAGCTCCCCTGTGAAATGATAAACCCCGATTAAAAGACCTAAAGGAAAGCATTGCAAGAGCATATAAAGAGGAATTGTTGCTGCAAAAAAAAAAAAAAGAAGACATTTGTAGGTTTAATATCACGGGTGAATGGCGAATTGAAGTTGTACACAGTGAAAGCACTACACCCCAAGTTGTCTTCAAATCAATTATTATAGTCATTACTGTTATTTGGATAATTCCTACAAGTCACCGTTTAAGTTGAGTGACTGAAATCCTCGTCATCCTATTCAAAGGCTGCAACAGGCAACTCATTAAACCGGGTGAAGTTTGAAGTTTAGGTTTGGATATTCGACGGATATTTACTCGGGTTACAGCCGCGACTTTACTGAGGTTCGCCCAGTGTTAGCAGCAGGAGGACGGTTAGCTCATCTCGCAGAGCCGCGCTAAATCGCTGGAAACTGATTAAGGGACTGTTATTAAATGACTTAACATAAATATATTAGTACAAAATAATTGCAGTTTTTTCAATATCTTCCATGTCATGTGACCCAGTAACTCCAAACCAGCAGCAAATTGTATTAGTAAACTGGACAAATGAGACACACTGTTTTTTTATTGTACTTTAGTGCTTCCTCTATTTTCTATGAATATTAATATGCAGAAATCATGATTTCTTTGTCAATAGCTTCCATGGCATGTGTCCCACTGACTACTGAAACAGATTCTGTTTTCATAAAAAATATATAATAATAAAGAATTAATGGTAAAAAAGTTCTCTAATGCTCAAGAGGTTTATATATTTTCAAGCAGCAATGTCAACTTCTACACTATGTTGTATCATGTCTTGATTCTGATTCTGAAAATGATTTTTTTTTTTTTTCTCAAAAATCTCACCAATAGGGGCGCCTTTTAGCTCAGTTGGTAGAGCGCACGTCCCATGTGCTGAGGCTCTGCAGCGGACCCGGGTTCGACTCCCGGCCCGGGTCCCTTTGCTGCATGTCACTCCCCCTCTCTCTCTCCCTGTTTCCTGTCGTATCTTCAGCTGTTCTATCAATAAAGCCATAAAAGGCCAAAAATATATATATAAAAAAAAAATAATAAAAAATGCTGCAGCTGAAAACACAAAAGTAGCAAACTAATTGTCAAGTTTCTTGCTGTTATCAAAAATCTTTATTGATTTATCATCTATTTAGCCATAACTGTGTTATCTGTGTCAAGAAACTGCACACAGTCCAGTTGGTACCACCAGCAGATGGTGAGAACTGCTGTGATGTGTTTGACTCACAGTTAGGATTATATCTTGGTCCAGAGTCAGACTGGCCACACAGTTTTATAAATGTTCTAGTGGTGCTGTGAGTCCAGCAAGGTTGATGTGAATGCAGTTGTCAGAAAGCACTTGTTCCTGAATAGAATTAATTATCATGGATTCATTATGTAATAACTGCCAATAGCTTATTAAGACATATTCACAGCGTGAGCCTTTTCTTAAATAGGCATTGTATTCAGTCCTTTGTTCTAAACTCTTTGCATGCCAATTTGCCATTTATGATTCAGTGAATAATATGATTTTCTTTAGTCTTTCTCTTATAGTTATTTATAATGTCGGGGCCAGAGAGGTAGCCTCTTATGTGCATGCACAAATGTAGCGTCTGAAATGAAACCAGTGACTTTTACTACCCCACTCTTACCGCCTCCGCCATCGTCTTTCCCAGATCTGGATTCTATGATTGACAAGACAGAGGGAGAGATCAAGGACCACATAAAGAGCATGGAACGCTGGAAGAACATTGAGAAGGAGCAAAATGACGCCATCAACCACGACACCAAGGAGCTTGAGAAGATGACCAACAGGCAGGGCATGCTGCTCAAGAAGAAGGAAGAGTGCATGAAGAAGATCAGAGAGCTGGGCTCGCTGCCTCAGGAGGCCTTTGAGAAGTACCAGACCCTCACACTCAAACAGGTACACAGAAACAACCGTAGTGCTTAATGATGATGAATGATGGTTTCTTGCTTTCATGTTTAATTCATTTAACAGGCAACATCATCACCATCATTCACAGTTGAAGAGTGGCTTTATATATTCTTATTTAAGTTTACATTTTTTAAAGTCTGTATTCCAACAGTCAGCTGCCTGTTTGGAAATTGTGTCAGGATGTACTTGCTGGTATCATTCCTCCTGTTTATACTTGCTATTAAGAATTTGCTTCCTCATATGCTTTCAATGGGAGTGATGGGGGAGAAAAGTCATCCCTCTGTGCAGTGTGAGTCAGACAAATGAAGTGGATATCTTTCTAACTTGCAATCTTTCCCACTTCTATTGAAATACATTTTGGAACAGATCTCTTCAGCTGATATGAACAGGAAGAATGCATACAGCAAGGTGCTGCTAGGGCAACAAGCTATAAATGCAACATTGACCTATAATCACACATGATTAAGGTAAAGGGTAAAGATGTTATACTGAATATGTTGGCAAAACAGTTACCTATTTACACATCCAGCCAACAGAGAGCAACATTAGCATCCATTTGGGGTTGTGCTTCTGCTCATTGGAAGAATCTAGGTCCAGTATTCACTTGTCACACTTTGTGCTCTGGTGTATTCTTCCCTGAAATCCTGGGAATCCTGAAAAATGGTGCACTGAAAGATGTTCAAAGCCTCTGTCTAGCTGAGAGAAGTGCAGAGAGGTGATAATTCTCTGTGGGATTGTCACTACAAGGTTTAACATTACACATAATCATTTGAGCAATTGTTGTTATAAAGAAAATTATTGCAGCTTTGAGCCTCTTGAGTTGCCAGAACTTTCTTAAAGCCAGTCCTGGCTTCCACTTTGTAGTCACGATAATGTACTCCGCGAAACCCTGTTGTTGCAGCAACATTGACAATGCATTAGAGCAACAACAATAGTATCTATGTAGGTAAACTGAAGGTCAGTTTTTCTGTGCATCCCATCTTACTACCTGAGTGTGCACATATACACTCACTCACTGATAGACCCAGGTCTGATAAGGAATAAGGCCTGAGGCCATCACATCACATCCCACCCACTCACCAGTGACTCAGAAACTAGTTAGTGTTCTGCCTGTGATTTTTTTTTTTTTTTTTTTGCCAACTGCCTCTGGGAGCAGACAGAGAGTTTAGTGGACCTAGTTGCATCTTTCGTAAGTGTGTGTGTGTGTGTGTGTGTGTGTGTGTGTTGATGTGTGTGTGTGTGTGTGTGTGTGTGTGTGTGTGTGTGTGTGTTCTCCCCTCCCCTCCTGTACAGTGCTGAAAATAACCTCATGCTTTCTCATAAACACTCCACATAGTTAATCTTTCTCCACGGGACACTGCTCGCGGGTAAGATGGTGCCATTGATTGCAGAAGTGGCTGAGAGGGCCAAGTAATAATGGCACTTGCTCATGTTCCCTCAGCCATTAGTGATTCAGACGGATGAATTTATAGTTTGAGAGTTTGGAGAGTGCATGTCACTTTTGAGCCAGGCTAAGCTGGTTCTTAATTAATCAGGTCACGTCCTCTTCAGATATGAATAGAGTCTGGCAAAGCTCTTTTAGATTCTTGTTCTGAAATGAATAATGGATCTGGACTCATGCCCCTTGTTTAAGTCAACAAGTGGTATCATTACACATTAGTGGGATACAGCTAACTTTTTTAGCAGATGATGATACACAGGTTTATTGGTGGATATGGTGCAATATATGCACATTGATGTGCAAAATCTCAACACTAATATTATTAAGAAAAAAAAAATCAAACGCAAACAGATTTCACCTTCTTAGATGTGAATATATTCCTTGGTTCTTGAATATCTTCGGGTTGAGGGCAAAACACGACATCTGAGGACATGAGCCTGGGCTTTGGGAAACAAATCAACATTTGTTACCATTTTCTGAAATTTTATAGATCAAACAACTGATGGAATAAACAACAAAGAAATCAACAGTGGGGAAAAAATGTCCAGTTAATGATGATAATTAACTGGACAGAGTGTTAAGAGAAATATTTTTAAAGATACTGTCTGACTGCCAGCCTGGCTTCAACCAGAGTGAATGTTAATGCAATCTTTTTTCCTCTCAAATAGTTGTTCCGAAAACTGGAGCAGTGCAACACAGAGCTGAAGAAATACAGTCATGTCAACAAGAAAGCTCTGGACCAGTTTGTCAACTTCTCTGAGCAGAAGGAAAAGCTGATCAAGCGTCAGGACGAGTTGGACCGTGGCTACAAATCCATCATGGAGCTCATGAACGTCCTGGAACTGCGCAAGTACGAGGCCATCCAGCTCACCTTCAAACAGGTATGTAGCATCTCACACCCTGTTCAGAGATGGTTGCATACATCCATTATAAAGTAGAACGGCATCAACGCCAAGGACTGTAATGAGGTGCTGATCACTGGTAGCAGACTGGAAAGCAGTTAAAGCGTTGCACACTCTGACTCATATGCTTTTTTTCTTTAAAATCCTGTAACGTTTCCCTGCTACTTCGTTGCAATGTCTGTAATACCCCTGTGTGCAACTCCAGAGATTTTTTTTAACAGCAGAAGTAGCCATTATTCACAAACTGCGACTTGTGTAACTTCAGGTTGGTTTTGATATCTGGAAGGAACAAGTGGTATCGGCACATCTCTAGTTCAAACACTATGCAACAATATAGCAGTTTTAGTGTTATAAAAGATGCATTTTTTTCCCACCCAGTTGAACTTGTAGCAATCGGTAATATTTAGCTGCACATTGCCTCACATTTTACATATGTTTTTCTAATGTGACTTAATTTTATGCTTCTTCCTGCCATATTTTCTCCCACTCAGGTATCAAAGAACTTCAGTGAAGTTTTCCAGAAGCTGGTGCCAGGTGGTAAAGCTACGCTGGTGATGAAGAAGGGTGATGCTGAAGGCAGCCAGTCTCAGGATGAGGGCGAGAGCGGCGCAGACAGTGAGAGGGGCTCCGGTTCACAGAGCAGCGTTCCTTCAGTTGATCAGTTCACTGGAGTCGGCATCAGGGTAAGGGTCTTCTTCAGTCATTCATTTTCTGCATTTTAACGCTTTGACACTTTCCCTTTTTTTTATCGCTGATGAATGTATTTCCTAGCACAACATTTTAAAAAGGTGATTCTGCCTCTGGTCCAATCACACAACCTCCCCTTTGTTGTGTAGGTGTCGTTCACAGGGAAGCAAGGTGAGATGAGAGAGATGCAGCAACTATCTGGAGGTCAGAAGTCTCTGGTGGCTCTGGCCCTGATATTTGCCATCCAGAAGTGCGACCCTGCTCCCTTCTACCTGTTTGATGAGATCGACCAGGCCCTCGATGCCCAGCACAGGAAGGCTGTCTCGGGTAAAGTGCTTTTTTAAATATATACAGAGAGGGAATCTCCTTGAGTAGCAAGAACAGTTTGAGGCCTCTGTACAGTTTTATACAATCTGTGACTCAGGATAACAGCAAATACTTTATCATCATTTCAGTTTTGTTGTCATTGTCAGATTTCTGTGAAATATATGGCTGCAGCTTGCAGTGGAGTTGTAATGGATGGTATTTTGTATTTTAAAAAAATGTTTCCATTCAGGATGACAGCAAATCATGGTTTCTTTGTTTATGAAAAATTAATGATTTGTACTTGGATCTGTCATTGCTAACAAATATAAGAAGGTCATAATCACAATCTTTATACTGCGTGTCTATTTTAGACATGATCGTCGAGCTGGCAGGCCATGCCCAGTTCATCACCACCACCTTCAGGCCTGAGCTGCTCGAATCTGCTGACAAGTTCTACGGTGTCAAATTCAGAAACAAGGTGAGTCTCCTGCCGCAGGGCATGGTTTGTCCACACGTTAACTCTACTTGTGTCCAAAAACCTGATTGCCACATTAGTTACTTGCCCATTACTGCAACATTAACATAATCATCAAGTGTTTGCAAAAGACTCAGATCAGTAGTGTCTGTGATGGGTGAGTCAAAGTGTCTGTAGTGAGAGTTGCGTAGTGTGGTAAGCTAAAACAGATAGTGTGCTAACAGCTTTAGTCATACTACAGTTCAGTTCATATAACTATAAAATCCCAAATATCCAAACCCTGAATAATAAAAAGAGAAAGTTTAACTCCAATCTCGGTCAGTGTAATGTCACCATAATCATTGTCATCCTATTTAAGTCTTGGTACCAGCAAACAAATGGTAAATTAAATCCTCACAGAAACTGTGTTATGTAGACAGCCTTGAAAACTGTGGCCGTCTGTTCACTAACTGTTGGCTGGTGTTTCCATTGATTCCTTCGGAGTTTCTCCCTAAAAAAACAGGTTTGTTCTGCTGAGCTGCCTTAGTGAAAATAAAAATATTTCCTCTTGAGCTGTTGAGGTTTCATAACATAAATGATTACTGAGTAGTCAGAGCAGCTGAAATGGAGGCATTGATTGGTCATTAATTCTGTGTATGTGTTTAGGTGAGTCACATCGATGTGATCACAGCGGAGCAGGCCAAAGACTTTGTGGAGGATGACACCACCCATGGTTAAGTCTTCGGCTCTCCATCATCAACTCCTCCTCCCCCTCCTCCTCCTCCTCCTCTACAGTGCACTGCGTAGCTCGAAGCCTTCCACCGCCAGGCCCAAAGACAGAAATATCTCACTCTATCTATCCACCAGCCTTTTTTTAGCCCCTCTGTTGAAGATAAACAGTGCAGCACATCTATGCTTCTCAGACTATCTCTGAAATTGTAAATTGTTGCTTTCACAACACTCAGCTCAAAACTACTGGCATTTACTGTTTACTTTGACATAATTTCAGGCTGGTATAACTACAAATTAGAGAATCAGAAAGTGGTTGTGTTGAAACTCTGCCAGCAGGGAACATTAATTGTCACATTTACCTTCTCTGCCCGACAGATAAGTGTTCTTTTTATATTTTGTCTGAAGAGGTCCTGAAGAGAGCACTTGTTACCTTTTTTGTGTTACTGTGTTGAGTTTTATAACAATCAGTTTGTGGGGAGTTTTGGGAATATGTCATTTTAAATTGCCAGAGAGGCTCTTGAGGGTAACAAGCCTTCAGAACCTTTTCAGACAGCAGATCCTCTTGTGTACAGTTGAGACAGTTTTGATATGACTTAGATGAAAATTGTTGAAATGAAACCTTAAAGCTCAGTGGAGAAGGGAGGCTCTTAAGCTGATCCAGAGTTTTGTTTCTGTTGCCCCCCCTTGGAAAAAAGAGTTTTTGTTCACTCTTGTTTCTGTAATGTGTATACTCTTTGTACTCACGAAACAATGCTAACTTGTATCTGTCATAACCAGCCTCGTGGCTTAAAATGTTCAAAGGTTGTGGTTCCTTTTTATGGTTGTTTCTGTATCGCGTAATTTCCTGTTTTTAGGTCATTTAAATATATATGAAGGGTTTAATTCCAAAGCATCAGATATCCAGATATAGAAATCAACACCACTCCATGAATTTGATCAGTCGACAATTTCAGAAACA
Organism: Sparus aurata; assembly: GCF_900880675.1. NCBI lineage: Eukaryota > Metazoa > Chordata > Actinopteri > Spariformes > Sparidae > Sparus > Sparus aurata. The sequence goes on along the minus strand of NC_044187.1, from coordinate 26,839,571 downwards.
AGTGATTCAGCGGTGATAAACAAAATCTATTTGGGTCCTGAAGTGACTCATCATTTCAATAAGAAGCAAAATTTAGCTTTTTCTAGAATTAAAAGTTCGTTTTGAATTCGTCACTGGAAGTGTTGTTTGGGATTAAACTCCTCATATGTTGTACCTAGTTTCAAATCTGCTTTTTAAATGTTTTGGTTCCTTTTTATGTAACTAGAAAACTTACAAAAAAAATAAAAGGTTTGAAAATAAGCTGTATGACACTGTCTGTGTTACATCTTTCATGATTAGACCACTAGGTGGTGCTGCACCACTGACACCTGACATCCTCACATGCAAGAGCTGTCTTGAAACAGAAAAAGACTGAGGTGGAAATAAATTATGCACTTTTCAAGAGGGTTTTAGTGAAACCTGAATAGATTAGTTTTAAATTAAGCTTCTCAACATTTTCTCCTATTTACAGCAAATTGTTAGAGTTTGAAGCCACATTTACTGCACAGTAACTATGAAAATAAACAGTATCGCTAAAAAAAAACATGATTTCTCAACAAATAAGTTTTGAATGTATCTATTCTTACATTATTTCACACATTTTGTTAGAAAGTTGTGATACTTTTGGACAACTCTGAGTGATTCCATAAACAGTCACATACAGTTTGTTCTCACACGTCATCAATGTACTCCGTCATGTTGGTTTTTATCATTTCTGTTGCCTATTTATTATACCATGTAAACCTGTGTCCAATCCTTCCGTTTCAACGCCAGCTCCTTACTGTATTCCTTATAATCCCTCTTGAAATACACAAGGTCAGTAACTGTCTGGCAGCTGGCATCAAGGTCAGAGTCTGACTCATTACACAGCCCTTACACTCACGTTATATTTTGCTGTTGATATCAATGATCCTGATGAACTGCAGTGTGCCAGAGGAGATCGCACATGTCACGGCTGTCATTCTACTGTAACATCACCTTGCACTGGCAGTGAATCTGAAAGGTCTTGACCACCTGAGACGGATTGGTGGACCCCTGTTGTAATACCGCAGACCTCCGGAGCATCTGGGTCTGGTGTGTTCGCCAGGCCTCATTACGTCAAGCTTTGGAAACAGAGTGCCCACAACTGGATTGTCGTTGTACTCCTCTTTATTACACCAGTGTTATTGTCTGTTAAAGCAGAAATACATTTCTGTCCGGCTGTTAGAGGGACAAGAATGAAGCGGAGCAGTCAGATATTTCCTGGACCTACCTTATCTTGGTAACCACTGCTTCACATCACGCTGTCACGATGCGCTGCTCTCCCACAGCTCGCTCCACAACTCATTCACACTTCTGATGTGAAAAATAGAAATAGCCCCCTATGACACTGCTTCCTCCTCTCATTTTCTCTACCATACACATTATGCTGGTATATAGGGAACATGTATATACATTTTGACACTCCAGGGCGTGAGGAACACTTAATTCACGTTTTTTTTTTCATTTTGGATTATTCCATAATCACTCTGGAGGTGAGTTTATTTGTATCAGACCTTTCAACAACAAGGTAGATAAGAGGTTGTTTTTTTTTCTCCATAAGATATGAAACCGAAACTTAAAGATACAAAGGAAGTTCAAAGATAAGTATTTAAGCTTAAATATGATAAGAATAAAGAGATGAGGTGTGCACAAGGAGGCCCACATGTTGTCGCCTGTTCCACATGATTTCAATCCAAGACACTTTCCAACTGAAAGAGATTTTTAGATATAAGATATAGACAGAAAAGTTATTGACTGATTCTATTTTTCATGATGGGATCTGTACATACAGTGGAGTTGTGGTTATATCAGAGGTGTGTTGGAGATGTAATGATCTGAAGCCTATTTAGGTGTTTGAATTCATTAGAGTGAATATTAGTGTTCACTTTTTTCACCCACCCAGAAAAACCTCAAAAAACAACCAACGTAAAGACTCGATGTGTGATAATGATAAACATTATGTAGCGAATATATCTCCATACTACAGTAAGTGACATTCGACTTCATTTGTCTGTTTACACCTGCATGTGTTCTTATGCCCTGCACATCACCCGTATCGTCTGCAGCTGATGTTTTTCTAACCCAGCAGCCATCTGGTCAAAAACAATGCCAGTGACCCTGGTGCGACACTGACAGCTCACCTCATCCCTCACCTCGTCCAGCGGCTGCCAGCAGAGAGCAGATTCGTTGCTCTGGCTTCCAGATATTAACAGTCCTGCACGCTATCTTTCACCAAGCCGGCTGACAGATGATGAGGATCAAGGGGAGCCACGCTTCACATCGTCACTGCCATATTCTCCAAACTCTCTGCATAACAATGCCCCTGATCCATTTACGTCAAACTGCCTCCTCTCCTTTCTCCTGAATGTTTTTTTTTGTGATTAACAGTTTTTATTGATTTCTTTTAAAACATTACAATGCAATATACTTAAAATCACAATTACTTAACCCCCCCTCCCCTAACCCCACAAACCTGTTGTCACTACCCACACAGTCAGCCTTGGTTGTTAACACAAATACATTTTATGCAATAGGCAGAGAAAACAAGGGGAAAGCAAAAAAAAAACAAAAACAAAAAGATGAAAATAAAAATAAATAAATAAATACATTGGTAGACTCTATCAACCTTCCTCTGCAGCAGGAGTCCAGACATGAACACAGTTCAAATATGCGTATTCCCCCCACATAGATTTATACAGCCATCACCTCGCTCAACACTCCCGCATGGTACATCCCAGGTCATTAGTCCTCGAGAGAGGTCAGGTATTTGTCCCACTTTTCAGCATACACACTCATTCTTCCCGACCGTTTGTATGACATTTTTTCGAAAGCTGCAACTCTTGCCATCTCTGCAGACCATTCTCGGAAAGGCGGAACCCCCTCTGTCTTCCAATTCCTGAGAAGAATCTGTCTGCCTATCATAAGACTAGTTTGAACCCAATTTTTAATGTATTTATCTCCCCCTGGTAGGATCGAGCCCTCACCTAGGACAAACACTCTTGGGCTAAGAGGAATTTGAGTCCCTGAGACCTGACAGATATTCTCACATATCCTTTCCCAAAATTCTTGAACCTTATCACAGGACCATAAGACATGAATTAAATCACCTTGCTCCGACTTGCATCGCCAGCAATTTGGTGATTGACTTAACCAAAGTCTATACAACCTAGAGGGAGTCCAATAAAAGCGGTGCATAATCTTAAACTGCATTAAACGAATTTTGGCATCCCTCGACATTAATCTAATATTTTTTAAAATATTCTCCCACTCTTCAGCCTCCCATGACAGGTTCAAATCCTTTTCCCATATCGTTTTTAGAGCCGATATAGCTCCATTATCCTGGTTGTTAATCAACATGGAGTAATATTTAGATGCCTCATGACCCCTACCATAGTTCTTTATCACATCGTTTAATAAATCTGGAGCTTTAGGAGCTGACGTGTTATCTCCGAAGATCCCTGACAGCAGATGGCGAAGCTGTAAATATCTAAAAAACTGAGACCTGGGAATCCCAAATTGCCGTACAATGTCCTCAAAAGACTTTAATATACCATTGTGATATATATCGCCCAGCTTGACAATGCCTTTCCCCAGCCAATCCTTCCAGAGAAAAGGAGATTTGTTAATACAAAGTTTTGGGTTCATCCAAATACTCTAACAGATATGGATCCAGATTAAACAGTCGGGCAACTTTAATCCACATTGATTTTAAATGACTAATTATTGGGTGTGTTATTACTTTCCTATCCAACTTAATAGACAGACATTCTAGTGGTGATATCGGAGCGAGAGCGGATTGCTCAATACTGTACCAGGGCGGGGCCCTTTCAGGAGGTAGTGTCCAGTGTGCAAGGTGTCTTAAATTGAATGCATAATAGTAAAACACCATCTTGGGTAATCCCAGGCCTCCTTTGTCCATTGGTCTTTGTAGTTTATTGATATGCAATCGGGGTTGTTTACCGTTCCAAATAAATATCTTTGTTATTCTGTCAAACCATTTGCAATACGACAGGGGAATCTCCAGCGGAAGAGAATGTATAAGATAGTTAAGTTTTGGCACACAATTCATTTTTATCACATTGACCTTCCCAACCATTGACAGTTTAAGAACAGCCCATCTGTCAAGGTCGCAAGAAATTTTGTGCAATAAAGGGTCAAAATTAAGTTTTACCAAATCTTTCAGCTGAGGAGGGAATAGAATGCCTAGATACCTGATACCTTGTTTTGGCCACTGAAATGCACCTGGTCGGAAGGCTGCAGAGGGGCAATATGCTGTCAGTGGGAGTGCCTCTGACTTAGACCAGTTTACCCTGTAACCTGAAAATTTTGAGAAAGTGTCAATGATGTTTAAGAGGCTAGGAACTGATCTCGCTGGGTCTGACACCACTAATAGTATATCATCTGCGTAGAGCATAAGTTTATGCACCACCCCACCAGCCAAGACCCCTGGGAAGTCAGGTGCTGCCCTAATGGCTGCGGCCAGAGGCTCTATGGCCAAACAAAATAACAATGGAGAAAGGGGCGAACCCTGCCGTGTCCCCCTCCCCAGAGCAAAATATTCAGAATTGAACCCATTTGTTTGCACTGCTGCTTCTGGGTGCTTATATAATAACCGAATCCATTTTATAAAAGTGTCACCAAACCCGTATACCTCCAAGATCTTGAATAGGTAGCCCCATTCCACCATGTCAAAAGCCTTTTCGGCATCAAGTGAAATGGCGGCTACTGGAGATTGGACTTCGGCCACCGACCACATTATATTAATGAGACGTCTAATATTATCCGAAGAGCTGCGGCCGCAAATAAATCCCACCTGATCAGTATGGATTATAGACGTTATTACCTTATTTAACCGATTTGCTAAGATCTTAGAAATTAGCTTGGCATCTAACTGCATTAAAGAAATTGGACGATAATTTTTGCAGTCACCTGGGTCTTTGCCTTTTTTGGGGACTAAACTAATCAGTGCCTGCCTCAAGGTTGGTGGCAGTATGCCCCTCTCCAGTGCCTCTTTATACATCTCTAACAGGGCTGGAGCAAGCTCTGTCGCAAAATTCTTAAAAAACTCTGCGGTATAGCCATCCGGCCCAGGTGCCTTTCCTGTAGGGAGGTCATTAATTACCGCTCTAAGTTCTTCCATAGTTCTATCCGAATCCAGAAATTGTCTTTGTTCCTCTGTCAGCTTGGGAAGCCCCAGTGGCCGTACAAAAGATTCTATGTCTTTGTCAGTAGAAGTAGATGTTGAGCTATACAGGTTGATATAAAATTCTTTAAAAATCTTATTGATTTCCACCGTTGCTGTAACTATGTCACCAGCCTGCGATCTAATCGCAGGAATGGTGGAAGCTGACTCTCTCTGTTTTATGTACCTAGCTAGAAGCTTCCCCACTTTGTCTCCTGACTCAAAGTAAATTTGTCTTGCCCTAAATAAATTAAATTCAACCTTCTGGGATAAGATATTATTGTATTGGTATTTCAATCTGGTCAGTTCTCTCAAACCATCACATGTTATTCGTTGCTTCAGCTTAGTTTCAGCATCTTTAATTTTGCTTTCTAAGTCTAACAGTTGTTGAGCATTAGCTTTCTTACTTAAGGGCCTCCCAAACGACACTAGCAGAGTTTACCGAGGTGGAATTAATCTCTAAATAATTTTTTATCTCCGACCTTAACCAATCTACAGTTGCTGGTTCCTGTAAAATAGACGAGTTAAGGCGCCATCTATAAGAACGTCTTCTTTCACTTTGAGGTATCAGATTTAAACACACCCAAGCATGATCAGAAATTATAATACTCCCTATCGAACATCCTGTAACAGAGGAAACTATCGATTCGGATACTAAGAAAAAATCTATTCTAGAAAAAGTCTTATGCATTGATGAAAAAAAAGTGTAATCTCTTCCAGCGGGGCTCAACATTCTCCATATATCCATCAATCCCCATGTTTTACAAATCCTCTGTAGTGTCAGGGAGGCCCTGGGAGTCCTACACACTGCTGACCCACTGTGGTCAAGGACCGGGTCCATCAGTAGATTAAAGTCCCCCCCTAGGACTACCTCATAGTTTCCCGCTGCTTGTAACTTCCCCTCCAGGTCTGTAAAAAATGTCCGATCATCCCCATTGGGTGCATAAATGTTAGCCAAAATTAGTTTTAGCCCCTGTATTTCAGCCAGCACAATAACAATTCTTCCCAATGTATCTTTAATTTGTTTAAGACACTTAAATTGTAAATTTCGATTAATCAGTATGGTAACCTCCTTACTCTTACTGGAACCTGCACTATAAAACACATGCCCCACCCATCCTACACAGAGCTTATCAGACTCCTGTGGAGACATATGCGTTTCTTGTAAAAACACCACATCATATTTGTTGCTTTTAAGACTATTCATGACCTTTTTCCTCTTTATAGGGTTCCCCAGCCCGTTAACATTCCATGTGGAGATACGCATACAACTTAAATTATCCGACATACTGTAACTGTCCATACAGAGTTAAAGTACAACCAATCCTTAGGCACATTTTAAATAAACGGTAGCGACAACTTAACACCTGAACCCCCTTATACTCACAGAACCCAGCTTGTGCATCTGAACTTGAACTGCGCACAACCCCCCACCCCCTCTTGTCCATCCTACGGAAATCCGTCGGTCCGTGATTCGTCCACGAGGCTCCGCCGGTCTGGCCTCACAGGCTCTGCTACTATAAGTTAGTTCAAACCAATGTCTCTTGATAATGCCTACTCACACCCTAGTCGCCGCACAGGCTCCGCCGCTGTGAGTCATTCCTTATTAGTGTCTTTACATTTCTGATCAAAAACATCCATGGTGAGGTAAAAAAAAAAAAAAAAAAAAAAAGTGTAAAATAAAACAAGTACAAAAAAAAAGTGGGCTTTACCGCCATACACTCACATCGTAGCAGCCTCACAGGCTCAGCCACTGTGAGCTAGTCCACACCAGTATCTTTAAATTACTGTTCACAGCCTCCATGGCAAACTAGAGACATAAAAAATAAAGAGGAAAGTAAAGGGCCTCATCGTCATCTACTCACACCATAGCATCTATGAAGGCCATCGCCTTCTTCGGGCATTCAAAAGTCTTAGGTCCGTCTTTGGTCTCAATCTTCAGTTTAGCAGGATACAGCATCCTAAAGCCCATCTCCCGTTCATGCAGCTTTTTCTTACACTCCTTAAACTTGTCGCGCTTCATCTGCGTGGCCTTGGAATAATCTGGAAAAAGCATGATGTTGTTGTTTCCCCAGCTCAGTTTGCCTTTAATCCTCGCCGCTCGCAGCACAAAATCCCTGTCCGATGACCTCAGAAATTTGGCCAGCATGGGCCGGGGTCTGTCACCCGGACGCGGCTGCTGACCGGCTCTGTGTGCCCGTTCAATCTCGTGTTTCCCCTCTATATCCAGCATGTCCGGGAGCAGCTCCTCCAGAAACTTAACCGCATCTCCTCCTTCCTTACCCTCTGGGATCCCAATAAAGCGAACATTATTGCGTCTCGAGCGGTTCTCCATGTCTTCAATTTTTTCCAGGAGCAGGTGGATGTCCGTCTTGGTAGCTAACGGGTTAGCCTCTCTCTCCGTCTCGGCCGCTTCAAGATACTCCACTCGTTTCTCGACTTCATCTATCCTCGTAATTAGCTTGGACAGCTTAGACTCCACTGACGCTGTGGTACGGAGTATCTCCGCCAATCCCTCCAGCTCACTGGAAATCTTCGTTAATGCTGTGTAGATATTCACAATATCCTGACCTATGCCGCGGGCCTGCGGATCACCTATGGCCCCGGTGTCCTCACCGCCATCTTGATCCAGTGTAGCGTCATGTCCTTGCGAGCGTAAATGCCTTTTAATATCTCCACAAGCCGATGACTTCGAGAGTTTCGACATGTTACCGTTCTCACCCTATTTACTAAGCGTACCGAGTGCTATTTTGCTGGTAATATATGGTAAAAAAGAATAAAAGTAGCAGAGCGATGCGGAGCTCACTATCTAGCGGCCATCTCCCGCATTACGTCACGTGACTCCCCCTTTCTCCTGAATGTTAAAAGTTCACATGATGTTAAGATACGTTTAGAGTACAAATTTGCCAGTGTCTGGTTGGATGCTGTTTTTTTTTTTAAAAAAAGGAGGAATGCATTTCCTCTAAATCTGTAGTCTGCTTATTAATTATAATTTGCCCCATCTGTAATATATCCCATCATTCATCAATCAGTGCTTGAAATCTGTCAATTTAAGTTCAATTCAACCTTCGTTTTTCTCTTCTCTTCTCTTCCATGTAGTATTTCCACTGCCACCTAATCCAGCCCACCCCCCCCTTGGCATCCCCTCGTCCCTCCACGCTCTCACAATAAACACCATATCTTTTTAACTGACCGCCTGCCTCTCTGCCCTCTGGTTTCAGAATATGGACTACAGTAATGAACAGATAATACCAGCTCTCATAATCAAGCTCCTTATCATAAAAAAAGGCATAAAGCTGTCCTGGTTTTTACAGTCAACGAGTTAATTTGTTGTCGAACAGGTGCTTATTAACTGCGGCGAAGAGTGGGAGGAGGAGGAGGAGGAGGAGGGTGCCCTGTTAACAGACTAGCTCTGTCCTTGCACTTCAGGGTGGTCCATTTGCCGTGCAGGCCTGACTCAGTGTCTCTCTCTCTCTCTCTCTAAAGCCATCCCCATATCTGTCTGCGGTTATCTGCCTGTCAAATGATCAGTCTGTCTGTCGCCTGTCTGCTTGTCCCACTGCCTATCACGGCATCACAGACACGTGATTCTGTTCTGTGTAAAAGTTCCCTATGTAAGCCTGGTACTGTCCCAAAGCCTGAGCTAGAGCCTGGATGTGGCGGTGAGGGATGAGTTGCAGGCTGAACAGCCGAGGATCACTAATGAGTGTTTTGGTTTTATGGGTATTTTTTTTGCTATGGGGAAAAATAATCTCATTCATTAAGTTAATTCTCAGTGAGCACAGCCAAACACCCACAGTTTCTCTGACTGATGGAGTTAAACTCTGGGCTTGCGTATGTATGTTCAGCCGGTGGGGATTAGAGACCACTGTGTGTGTCATACACTGTGGAAGCCGAGTGTGAATGTGCTATGGGTGACTGTTAAACTCCCTGCTTTGATCTCTCTCACACACTTTAACAGACTCTGGTAGAATTGTGGGTTTATACAAATCCAGTGAATAGTCTGAACTTTTTCAGTCCTAGGGGAAAATATGATGTCATGCATGATGATGTCATTAAATTGTGACCATTCACGATGACGGATGCGGAAGATAAGTTGTAGAGGGTCATAATCCACCTCCATGTCTTCAGACAGCATTAAAACAAATCCAAAGCACCAACTACAACACACTTTGGGAAAAAATCATCCAGATAATTAGAAATGAGTTAAATGAGAAGCACTTATCTAACTTAACATTATATTTGAGTAATTAATGGTGAGTTGCCATTATAATTTCACACGCGTTTATGGATAAGAGAAACCAAAACATAGTAAACCACTTTGTAAATGTCCTCTATGCTTATAGCTTGTATCATGATATGTTAAAAGCAACTAAAAGCGTGCTGTCACGGAAGTATTCCACATTTCCGAGTTCTTGTGAACGCAGCATCACGCTTCGGTGGCAGAGTGCTTCACTGTCCAAGATTAGCGAACTGCAGTTATCAATACAGAAATTACTTGTGACAAGTGACAATCTTCTAGTGAGACCCCTTTATTCTGGTCCCCTACAAGGTTTAAGTGAGTTATTTTTTATTTTATTAGCGCTTTTACTAGTAGTTAGTTAGCTAGGTTAAAATTAGCTGGCCAGATAAAGCTGCACTATGGTAACGCTCAGACGTTAGCTAGCTAACGTTAGCTCAGTTCCCATGAAACAGCTTGTATGATATTATTTACGTTATTTGCTTCATATTTACGTTTCATGTAACTAGCTAGCTAGGTAGCTCCTCAGTAAAGTCTAAAATCTAAAATCCTAAAAATGACTTAACGTGACAAGCTCTTTTTATTGCGTCAGATAATCAAATGTAAAGCATCATGAAAAGCAACTGCTGTCATCCCAAGGAAAGGACAGAGACTAAGAAATAAAGTCAAGCCCGAGGTTCAAATTCTAGATACACATTGAAATTATTTGACCTTAGTGCTTCACACATGCATTGTTAGGCATGTTGCTCTGTATCCTGTGGTCCACACCTGCCACAGAATATTTGTCCCCAGCCTGGAGGAGACCATTAAGAAACAAAATAACTCATGCCAAGAAGAAGTACAGGTGCTGCCAATAACTTTAATGGTGTCTGTTGTGTGCAAGTATCGCAGTTAGCCATGACAATCAGCCAGCATGCACCATTTCCACCGCTGTGAAACTTAAGCGGGGAAATGTAATTCAGCCATTATTCAGTTAACTATTTACACCTGTGTTTTTTTTACTATTACAAATCAAATAGCCACCACTAAAAAAGACCTACTACTATTGCAACCAACTTGCTTACATGAGTAAAGAGGAAAAACTTGACAGCTTCTTCTGAGTAGGTGGGTATGTGTATTTTAATAGTCAAACAGTAAACCTTTAAATCGCTTGTGTTGTGTTAAACTAAATGGTGTTGAGTTTGAAGGTAGAACAGGTCTTTGTTGTTTGTATTTAACATGTCCTTTTGTCTGCACGGTTTGTTAGCTCGTTAGCCTCGCTAGGTATTGGTAATGATTTAGCAATTAACCAGGCTAGTCACACTGTCTTGGTACATAGCTTTCACACTGCTAAGATAATGATGGCTAGGGTTGCCCATAGACATATATACATAGACGCCTCATTGAGCGGGTTGGCCCGCTGCTGCGATACGTCAACGTCGCCGCCATATTGGAGGAGGCAGATCCGCCCCGTGAACTACTACGAGTCAATGGAGTGAACTTTATAAAGCTCCTTCTACAAAGTGCTATAAGTTAATGTGTCTCATTTACACATTCACACACATACGGATATATTCAGGAAACAGAGAGGAACCAAAAACAACGTCTGTAACGTTCTCTGAGGATTATAAATGTTAGCTAATCCTCATATGTTCAGTATACAGGTCGGCACCAAACCATTTTATAATGTTTTTATGAGTGTTTACAGCTGCTAATGTATGTTACGCTGTTACTGTGATGATACGTGACAGTTAAATATTTAATCTGTCCACAATAACCACATCCTGACATGCAAATGTGGCATCTGTGTGAATCAAAAACACCGTCATTTTATAAATACAGTGATTTTTGACTAATAATATCATGGCGACAAAAATAAAGTCTGCAAATCAAGATGAGAAACTGCAACAGCAGTGAAGAGATACACACCATGACAAATATGGTATAAAATAACATTTCATGGTAAAAAAAAAGTGAAGTATCAGCAGGCTACTATTATAAATATGCACCATATATAGTTTTCAACATTATTATTAGTGAAATCATAGTAGTAGTATTTTCTGCATATTCTTGACTTTGAATGGGAGCAGCTGTAACGCTTGAATTTCCCATCGGGGATCAATAAAGTATTTCTGATTCTGATTCGTATATTATGCAGTCAGTTGTCCATATAAAGTTAAATTAGATTAACCAAGTTGACAGTATGGCGGACAGATGTCTCATTTGCATGTCAGGATGTGGTTATTATGGACAGATTGAATATTTAACTGTCATGTATCATCACAGTAACAGCGTTACATACATTAGCAGCTGTAAACACTCATAAAAACATTATAAAATGGTTTGGTGCCGACCTGTATACTGAACATATGAGGATTAGCTAACATTTATAATCCTCAGAGAACGTTGTTTTTGGTTCCTCTCTGTTTCCTGAATATATCCGTATGTGTGTGAATGTGTAAATGAGACACATTAACTTATAGCACTTTGTAGAAGGAGCTTTATAAAGTTCACTCCATTGACTCGTATTAGTTCACGGGGCGGATCTGCCTCCTCCAATATGGCGGCGACGTCGACGTACGGTCCAGCGCTCAATGAGGCGTCTATGTATATATGTCTATGGGGTTGCCAGTTAGCCACAGTAGCCTGGAACTGTCTACGTAAATACTAGCTAAATAAAAGATAAGTGCTAGCCTAGGGTAAAATCCCTGTGATGTAATAGACAAAATTAACATCATGTTGCATTGAATCAAACTTGAAGGTAATAAATTATAGCTGCTGTAAATGTTATTTTGTTTTAGAATAAATCTTCCTTGTTCCCCTGCTAATGCAGTAAAAGAGTAGAGAGTAAGTTAGCTTAAACACAGCAGCTTTAAGTGAAAAGCAGGGGCCTTTTCTCATAAGTGGATACACAATTGGATTTATTTTTGCAGCGAGTGATGTAGCCCCCTGCTAGCCATTAGAAAAAAAATGCAGGTTTAAGGCACATCTGCATTGGCTTCATTTATGATATCTAGAGGCTCCGTCCTTATTCATACAGTATAGATGTAATTTGTAAAATATTGGCAGAATTATAGGGTAGCTCCAAAAACACAAGGGGCAGCAAATCATGTCATGACGTGGCCCAGCTCAAGTGGGTTTGGCTGCCTAGCATTTCTTTTTCTTTAAGGAAAACAGAAGTAAGAGTGTTTAATATCTTGACATTTTGCTTCTTTGAAGGTACTAGCTGACAAGATGCTTCAAGATTTTGCTGGCTGGTAAGGGACCTAGTTAGCCAGATAAGTCATAGATAGTTAGCTATTTAGCAGTTACATATGCGGCTTCTGACGGATTCTCCGCTTTTTTGAGTTTAGTATCACTTACTGGGTAAGTTTGTAGCTCGCTTTAATAACCTCTCAAGGTTATGCTAGCTACTCAGTTAGCAAGTTACTTATTAAGCCATATGTAACTATAACTGTTTAAATAAAGTATTTAGCTAAACTTTTTACCTTCCAAGATGAATGTGATTTCTCAGCATTTTGTCAGCGATTAGCTTCAATTACATTTTATGAATATTCCTGTAACGAATGTTGATGTAACGATAAAGAGTAGATTTCTAATTTAAAAACAATATTAGTGTTGACTCCAGGGGTCTTCATGTTTTTTTAGCTGACACCAATCTACATGACAGGCAGACAGACTTTAACCCCTGTTGGCCTGCTGTTGAGCTGCAGGAGGCCCTGGCTTAGACACCATGGAACCAAAGGTCACTGGCCGATCTGACCCCTCATTTCACTACATGACCCAAGCTGATGGCCTGAGGTAAAGTGTGATATGCTTGAGACAGATCAGTATTGTCTTTGGACTTTTCAACTTTCCTGATTTGCTGTAAAATGTTATGAATAACTGGAAAGTTATGAAGTGGTAATATTTAAGATTCAGTATGCTGTTTCTATTATTCTGTAGTTCTAAGCAGTTGTGGTGTTTTTACATAATACTTTCCTGACTCTATGGCTCCTCGTTCTTCCTGAGGTTCTTTGTTCATTTCTGATGATTAAATTTTTTAATAAAATAAAAAGGTGCCTGAATGTCACAGGATTTTTCTCAATACTAGGGATTTCATAACTTCTATTTTAAATCATTTGATAAACTGTGAATATATTGATATGTTAAATATTTATAATTGTATCTATTCCTCTTACAGATGAATATTCTAAAAATTTGCTTTTAAAGGTTTAAATTTCTCTTGATTTCTCAGTCTGCTAATAAATTTGTCCTCGCTGCAGTGGCCCCGGGTTCGAGTCTGGGGCCCTGTGCTGCATTTCACAACCCCCTCTCTCTCATCCCGTTTTCTGTCATATCATTAGCTGTACTATCAATAAAGCCATATAAAGGCCAAAAGAAAAGAAAAAATACTAAAAAACAAAAAACAAAATTATGCCCATATGGTAATCAGTGAGAAGATTTGTCATAATTGAGAGGCGATTTCATTATCTTGTTTGTGCGTTTCCTCTTTTATCATAGTAAAGTTTGTAGTTTCTTCTATCCTAGTAATTTACTCTGATTGTGAGAGATGAACATTACATAGTAGCCTATACAATGCTCTTGTAGTTCAGTCAGGAGAGTATTCCATTTAAATTGGCTGTTAAGGAATTCTGCTTGAGTAATATTTAAGTCAAGTAATAGTACCTTTATTTTCAGAATAAGGTTTTGGAACTCTTTTCATCCCTGACAGGAACCTTGACTGAAAAAGCTCCTGGCTCCCTTCTGTCTATCAAAGGATTTTGATGGCAGTTTTAAAGTATGTGTGAAGTTGTAAATTCACAGTTTGATTTATATTACCCAGTAGGAGTTGGACTACCAATTTAAGAGCAAGAATCTACACAATCTTATTTACAAGACTTGACACTTAGTTGTTTGCTAGTTAGTGTAGGGCCTTTTCAAGTCTGTAAAATGTGAACGTGTTAACAAACTCTCGTCAATCTAAGCTGTTTAAAGCTTCTCAGGTTTGGGACTCAACCCGTTTAAACAGGATCTGATGCAGGTTCCACAACTGCTGTTAGTGTTGTTCAGGTCTATAAAACTTAACCTGTTTATACACCATGTTCTTTTTTCTTTTTGTCCTCCATAAAGCCAGTAACAACATTGGGTAATGGTGATTCTGTATGCGGTGGCAAGGCTGCGTCACTGTGTAATTTTAGTTCAACAATAAAAAAATGCAACTGCTGTCATGAACAATGGAATTTACAAGCTGTTGTCGTCAGTGATTGCTGGTGCCTCATGCTTTTTTAAAGCTTGTTTTATGAGGTCATATGTTCTCTAGATCCTTGGCCAAATGCTGATAGCGGGCCATAACTTCTTCTGAAGTCTGGGTTAGCCACGAGGGCACCGATGTTAGTCCTTGCAAATGACATTTGTCAAAGTGTTTTTATGCTGTGATTGAGATTAAAATTTGAGTGTAGGTCTGTCCCTGTCTCTGTGGCTGTGGTTGGACAGTTCTTTAAGTTGATTAAATGGCCCACATACAATATAAGAGAGGTGAAGCTGTGTTTCAAGTCAAGCAGCTTCAGGACTTGCAGTGAAATATGCATGCCTTTACTTTAACAATATAGCAAGAATCCAAAGAATTTTCTTGGCATGGGCATTGATGGCAAGTTTTAGTTTTATGTGAAGTACATTAAAATGAAATGAAGGACAGTGTATTCTTGTTAGCGTAATAATTTTTCATTTGTGTTCATATCGTGTATGTAGTAGTATGTGCGCAGTAGTGCTCTCCAGTGTGCCCATTCATGTGTACGCACAGTAAAAGGGGCCTACTGAAATGGATACCTTCTTCTCATGCAATAGCCATAACCAAATTTGACCTTCAGTGTGTATGTGTGTATGTATGTCACATGTGTTCATGAATGAATTTGTGAGTCTCGGCTTGTCACATACTGTAGCCTGCTCAGTTCTGAACATAGAGGTCTCACTCTAATGAGGCTAAAGGTAGAATATTAGAATGGCTTTAATTAACAAACTAAGCCTGCTTAATGGCTTCACACATGTCAGCTTAAATCCTCTACAAAACAAACATTCCCGTCTTCATGGGAATGCTCAGCTCCAAAGTGGCATTCTCAGCTGCACTGGGAGCAATTCTGGAAAACTGATCGCATGGAAAGGGAGTTGCCTCTTACTTAGCACAGTCTTACTTTGGCATTTGGCAAACGGTGTGGATTGTTATGGTTGTCGTTGTTTCACTGAATTATTGTGTCACGGAATATAATGGTGTCACTGATACAGAGAAATTGTGGTGTCATTACATTTTTCATCCAACAAGATTAGCGTGAGGGACAAACCATCTCGCTGTTCCCTTTATCACTGTAATATTAGAGAGACTCTAAATGCCTCTTAATTTCCTAATGATGACTTTATGCATCATAAGATTTTCTGTATTACTACTACTTTTATATTATTACTAAAAGACTAAACCATTTTCTCAATGTACACACTAATTTACTGAAATAACTTAAAACACATTTAAACACATTGTTCTAATTGATACCTTAACTGATGAATAAAGAACAGGAGTAGTAAGAGGCAACCACTTGTTTGATTCATGTAAATCCTTTTGGCACTGAGAGCTGCACCTGTAAGACCTGACATGCTCTGAGTGCTAAAGTTGTGTAGTAGTTCTTTGCAAGGTTTTCTGCTGCCACTCTATCATCAAAAAGGACTTTTTCTCACTCGGCTTTTCGACCACAGCTGGCTACACTGAGTGTGACAGATCACTTCTCAGCATGTACTCAGTTCACATGACTGTGCTAATGTTAGCTGGTGAGGCTGCATTGGTGAATAAAGGGAAATGAGGTTTGACGGCACAGTTTAAGAGTGGTGAGAGTACTTTACAGATATTTGGATAGACTACAAATACAATGATAATAAGAACTAGACAGCAATTTTACATAGACTGCACACAGATGGACACACACATACATAGATTCATTCAGATGCAGGACTGTGAAGTTCTGTCATGTGGGTGTCACTGGTATTTTTCTAGGATTGGAGTAGCACCAATGATGTTTGATTTGCTCATGTAGGTTTAGTTTTCAAAACTTATTATCCATTCCCTAAAAAGTTGGTGCTGCAGCGTAGTGGCACATACTCATTACATTTCAAAAGGATGATTTACCATATATGACGACACATGACTGCATTCAACACTTTCACTATTGACTTAAAATTTTAAATGAAGTCCCCTCCATTGTTTAGTCGTGCCACAACATCCTATTTAAACCGGATATATATCTGACTAAAACAGGGAAATACAACCTGCCGTTACCTTTTCATGGCCGTCTCCGGATTGTTGTTTTGTGTTGTTGTGTTCTCTGGTAAGGCCCTTTTGTTAAGCCTTTCCTGAATAAGGCAAATTAAAGGGAAGGGAACTGTTATACTATATGTATAAGAAACATACTTTCAGAACATCTGTGGAGGCAACTGTTGTGTTGTGAATGTGGAGTTTGAGGGTTTTGGAAGATCGCAGAAGATCCTCTGCACAAACAGTTTAATTGTAATACACCTGTGTTACTGCCAGGCTCTACCCTGAGTCATTCAGGCATGCACCATTATAGAAACCACTTCATGCTACAGTGGTATCTGCTTTCTCACAGGGCCAAAAATAAGTGCAGGGATTGTTATGTAGAGTGGTCACATGAATATATGCTCTTGCTTGCACACAAACACACAATGCATAGCAAGAGTTTTCTGGTGGTTGTCAACAAGGAATCTTTAGATTTTGTCATTCATAATGTAAGCAGAAAATGTGACGATTATCATGATTTATAATTCACATCCTTGTAAACTGATGGGAAGGAGGCAGTATGCTTTTGCCTACATCAGTTGAGTTTTCGACTGATGAATATTGTCCCTCTAAAGAAGACAGTAACTCTGAAATAAACAACACACATTTGAGAAAGACCATAAACATGTCTTCAGAGAGCAATTTTTTGCCTTGCCATATTTGCTTGAAGTTGTCTGTTGAACTGTTTTTTGCAGTCAGGTTTTTTTTCCATAGACAGCTGATGTATCAGCAAATGTTGTAAGCCGTAAGCTAGTTTGCAATGTATACGCTACAACCGCGTGTGGACTGAGTCTGTGTGTGTGTTTGTGTGACAGCGCAGACTGTTACTAAACTCAAATTCTTTGGATTTTCCTCAAATCTGTCTCTTTTTC
Organism: Sparus aurata; assembly: GCF_900880675.1. Taxonomy (NCBI): domain Eukaryota; kingdom Metazoa; phylum Chordata; class Actinopteri; order Spariformes; family Sparidae; genus Sparus; species Sparus aurata. The sequence continues at coordinate 26,821,980 of NC_044187.1, read as the reverse complement.
CCTCTCGTCTCTGTACATTTCTGAAGTTAATTTATAAAGCCCCAAGATAAGTCCAGATGTCTGATTACACCTTAATAATGCTTGAGATATTTAATCTAAGGCCAGCTGTTGCATTTAGAAATCTTATCAAAATCAAATCAAATCTTATTAAATCTTTTTAAGAAAATATCTAGTTTCAAATTATTATGTCTATACATGGAGACCATGTTTAAGTTTAAGGAAGATTTCCAGATTGATCCTTACAAAACATTCCAGTTTGCCAGTCACAATATAGATTACCCTGCCGAATGACAATAACCCAACCTAAATACATTTTTTTAAAATAAGTTTCTTTTTTTTTTTGAGGTGTGGCGTTGTCTTCAAGGATTGCTGATGTGCTCTCACTCAGTACTATTCTCCCCCTAATCATGATTTATTACCAAACATGCCCTACCTTTTGGCTCACAGATGCGAAACTTCAGACTGCCAGGCCATTACAAAATGTGAATAATCTGACACCGTGTTCCAGGGCTGGAGACTGGATCCCTCCAATGATTCAGCAGCTAAATTGATCCCGACACCTACTGAGTGACTGATGGCATTCCCAGAACCCCAGTGCATCCCTTCATTGGCCAGACTATGCGATGGTGTGTGTGTCTGTGGGTGTGTGTTTGTGTGGGACTGCAGAGGTGATAATCAGCAGTGGCAGGAGGGACTTTCTTGTCCCTGTTGTTGTGCCGCGTGGAGCTGTCCCGGTCAGGGACTCCCAGTTGGTCCCTTCAACTCACCCCCCTTCTGCTATCCCCTGAGCCCACCTCGTCTGTTATTCCCTCTTAAACTTCACTCAGTCAACCTCCTGTTTCTCTCTGAAGCGGCTCTGCTCTACTTTTCCCATCTTTCGACACTGGCGAGAAGACGGGGATTGAAGGAAAGTCTTGCATGGGCATAGACCGTAGTTTATAGGGAAAAAGACTTGGAGAGAAAAGGCTAAAGGGAGCTTAGTTGCCTTTGCTGTTGTCGATCAGGAGTAGCTGAGTTAAAAAGCCCCTGTTAAAGTGCTTAGTTGCCATCTTTTGCCGCCTGCTGGCCTTTCTGTCAACTGTCCATGCAGTTAGGGGAGAGAACAACAGAGCAGGCTAAAGAAAGTTGACTCATCACGATTCGCTGTCTTTTCGGAGTGTGGCAGTTATTTTTGAGGGGGGTGTTAAGGGAGGTTAGGGGTGTTAAGGCTGCAGGTGGTGCTAGGGAGTTTGTTTTGCCATGCATCAAGCTTGGGATCGGACAAGTAGCACTGAGAGTGTCAAGAAAGGCAACACAAAAATGCTGGGAAAAGGACAAAGTGGTGGATATCCTCCCGAGACAACGAGTGAACTCTTGCAGAGGTAAGAGGAAATTATGCCCACCACAAAATCCGAAAGTACATAAAGTGGCTGTATGAAAAATTCAACTGAACCATTGGGATCTGAGTGAAGGCATTCATGAATACACTGTAATTGCGAAAAGAAGCTTTGTTGGTCAGAGTATTTCTGGAAGATTGATTATATCTGTGAATGTCCACCTGCATGAAATATCCCACAGTGTGTCTGGTAAAAAAATGTTGCTAATATAACTAGTATCTGCAGTCTGTCTCAAAACTAAGTATTTCATATTTCTTATGAAGCATATATTATAAATACACTAGACTACATTCTTAAAATGAAACTGTAAATATAAACGACAGTATGAACAAGTGGTGTTAAACTTAGATGATAAGATAGAAATAATAAATTCTCCCTATTAATAGAATAGAATAGAATAGAATAGAATTACTTTAATGATCCCAGACTGGGAAATTATTTAACCTGTCCATTCTGTGAACTTATATTCAGTACTTTGTCTTATTAAAGTAGCCTTATATTTCTTTCTTTCTTTTTTTTTTTTTTAAGAAAAAATCCCATAAATGTCAAATTATATGTAACACACAGATGTGTGTGTCTAAGTAAAGACTGACCTGAGTATATCTGTATAAAGGTGAGAGTAGATCGAGATCATTTGATTTGAATCTTTTACAATTAATTTTCCTTGTTACCTAAAAAAGGTGACTAGCTTGTAAATAAAGAACATGTTAATTGGCTGTAAACTATTATTTAAAACACCTTAGGTTAGGGTTTGTAGTTGTTTTTACAAAGACAAGAATTTGGGAAAGATTTGTTGAATCTTATTTATACTTATTTTTACAACTATTACATGCATTGTTTACATCAAGGAGAGTACAATTAGATCACTCTGACTACTTTGTCAAACAGCACTAGCATAGTTTTTAACACTTAACACATGAGGGTTTAAAAATGTTTAATGGTCATATATTAAATATAATTAACTGCACTGTTACTTACTGCTGTGTTGTCTTTATCCTTATTTGCATCTATACCCACATTGGAATAATTCTTTTCTCAGAGTACAGTAGTGTACATAATTAAAATGATGTGGCTTGGTTAAATACAGGCAATTATTTTTGTTTATCAATACAACTCTTTTCCTGGTAGTTATGTTAAAATGATTATACAAAATAAGACTCTGTTTTGTATATATTGCTAACTACCAAATTCCTGTTTAACATAGCATACCTCGTCTTTAAGACTTAACACGACACTTGAAAATGTGCTTTTTTGAAATTGGGAAATTATGACATAGTATAATTTAAAACGAAAATGTATCTGGTGAAGGCATTAGATCAGACCTCTTGCTGTGAAAACACGCCAAGGGACTACATTTAGTCCGTCGACATATTTATAAATATATACATATATATGCTATATAGCTTTCTCAGCACTGAGCTTGTAAGAGACTTTACATATCTCACAGCTAAACCAAAGTCTGTTGCTTTGAAGCATTACATTTTAAGTGAGGAGTGAATGGTCCTTTTAAAAACTTTTATTGATTAGTATTTCTATTAAGGATTATATATCAGATTGTTACATTTATAAAGTGTTGTCCAAAGCAGCCTTAGTGTGTGCTGTACTGGATGCTCCTGTAAACTTGCTTTAATGGTCAAAGAGCTGCCATGGACCCAGTCGTGATAATGAAGAGGAGCGTGGAATGAAATTGTGTGTATTTTGTGTAAATGTGTTGGTGGCAACATTAAGTACAAGTCCAACACTCCATACTCCATAGATTTTCAGTCTGCTGCTTATTTTAGATCATCAACGAATTAAGGATGTGCTGCCACACATGATATCCTGTTGGGTTGTCTAAGATTATGTGTTAGCAAATAAGAATACTTTTGAGAAATATTTTTGTACAATGGTCTGGTAATAAACAACTGTATGTCAGAATTTTACTTGATGTACTGATACTATAGTGTATATTGCAGATTTATAGTTACACTCAAATTGATAGATTAGCATACAGTGCAAATACAGCATATGAGGCCTACAATATAGTTAACAGCATTTTTTTTTACTCTACTTGTTTTCGATCTTTCCCAATACTTGTTTGTTACAAAATGGTTAAGTATAGGAAAACCTCATGTTCCAAAATTGATTGAAAGTGCAGCTGAGCTTCATGCAACATTTCCCAAAATTGAAATATTAGAATGTTCTTTGACAATTGAGGAAAGTCAAAAAAGTAAATCACAAGAAAACAAATGACAACAAATTGACCAGAATGTTGTAACATTATGAAGACAAATTAAGATATAATAAAACCAATGCGAGTCAAATTAAACATGCCCAAACAGAGTAGGAATAGTGCACATAAAAATAAAGACCAATAGCAGTTCTTCACATGGACCAGGTCCAAGAGGGACAAGATATGCGACGTGATATACTTTAGGAATAAGTGAATGGGAGCAACTTGCTGACCAGCTGTCTACATCTTAATCCTTTTTTAACACTCACACTCTTTTTTAACAACTTCTTATGGTTTTCTTTAATCCCCTCTAAATGTCCGCTTTTAAGAAAAATCACGAACAAACTCATTAACATATAGTTGATATGAGTGAATAACATGGACCTTGTTCGGTTTGAGTTCTGATATAATGCAGTAATAGTCATCTCAACTCTTGTCAGGTTTCAGTTATACTATTACAGAATAAAGATTATGGTTTTAATCTATTCTGTGTTGGTCAGGCTATCAAATATTTAATTTCATAAATTTTTTTCTTAAACTGTTAATATACTCCTGACAGGTTAAACTACAAATCTTTCTTAGAGAAGGATGCTTTTGTCATTGCTTTAGCACGTCCCTGAATACAGCTGAAAGACCCAGGTGGCCAGAGTTATGGTTGAGGATACACTCACTTCTCTTTGGTTGATGATGAGTATGATGATGGATTATGCCTCAAGAGAATTGTTAAGAGAACAGAGATTAGTTAAGCATGGTTAACATGTTTTTTCCCTATCATTTTCACATTACCATTCATCCTTTCCCTGTTTTACCAATTTCGCTTTCTTCATCTAACTGCTCTTTGCCACCTGCTGGCTCTAAATCACTCTGACAGCATGTCACAGAAGGGAAAGTTGTCTAAGCAAATTTTAACTTGTGCCACAGTCCCTGTTGCTCTTCATCAGTACACTGACGTGTGAAAATGCCACAGGAAAGGTAAATCTCACTGAGTTGTGTTTTTCTGTCATTCATTCTGCTTTATTGAGTGTCATCGTTTATGCGCTTATCAGTTAGATTTTTTTTTCTTGTACTGTGGTGCCAGCAAAATGCATTTCAGGGCCTGACCTGCCGGCACCAGATGGTTTTTATATTGCTTTCCTGACACTCAATGGTGTAAAGGGTGCCTTTTGCTGTAAAGCAGTATAAAATAAATCCTTCAGATGTCATGTTGCCCTTTCTCTTTGTAGTTAGTTGTAAAACCCGCTAGTTAGTTCACATCGCTCCTGTGTTTGTCATTTTAACATCATTAGAACAGATAAGTAATGATGGAGTAATGGATATATATATATATATATATATATATATATATATATATATATATGTATATATATATATATATATATATATATATATATATATATATATATATATACGATAACTACAAGTAACCTGACTGGTGAAGGGAAAGTTTCAGTCCTGTCCCACTGAGCATAATTAACAAGAGCTAATCTGGCGGGCTTTCCTTCACCTCATGTAACTTGTTTCAACGCTTGTCTGGATTTAGATGTGACGATTGATTAGGGAACTGGCTTCACTGCTCTGTGACATAGGGGAAATCTCTGGCATTTGTTTGAACAAGACTGAGCAAAATCAATGCTGTGTGTATTATTTTGATGGACACAAACGATTTTTCTTTAAATCCTGCAACTCAGATGTGGTTCATAGTTCAACCATACAGGTTACGTGGTGATAGGAAGAGGAAAGGAAGTGTTTATACAGTGGCCAGTGTGTCTGTTGCCTCCAACAAACTGTGTTTTGAAATTCTATAAGGGTTATATTGTTTATGGTTGTTAATATTATTAACATAAAAGCCTCACTGGCCCAGGGTTAGATGTTATCTATTCTTTAGCAACAGTTCCTATCAATAGGCTACAAATTATATGGATTCAGTAGGTGTTTCTCTCCCATTGCTTACAGGAATTGTATATTTATTGCTCCACCTTCTGTAGTCTTACTACCATCTCCCTTCCCACCACCACCTTAAGCATGTGTTCATTGCTGTGTTGACACGTGGCAACAACTGTTGCTAATCTTGATGTTAAATGGCTGACAGTTGCATGGCACCAGGCAGGGGCTTCTGAACCCTCATAGTTACTATTGCCATTATAAAAAAGAACACATCCAAGATATCAGCCTAAATCACAAGGAAGAGGAGTGCCCAATTCCCTCCAACTTAAAGATAGTAAACCTGCCCTTATTTGTCCAAAAGTAATTCTAATGGCAGTATCAAAAAAGTCACAAAGGATGTGGATCATTAAAAGTCACAAAGCAACATAATCTTACAACACAGCTCTTGACCATACTTTTTACTTTTTACTTGGGATGGTTTGCAGTCTGTAAAATATTTAATGGCAAAACACATTTATTCAAATTATACCCAGTATTTATGGAAACAGCGCTTCAATGGAAAATCCAAGAGTGTGTTCATTTTTAAATTGCTAATTTTGGCTACTTCAGCATTAAAGGTTCTGTAACTCTTCTGCTTGAATTGTTGTATTGGTATCAGTTGGTTTGCGGTATTATTGCACACATCAAAGAACTGTGTAAAGTTAACTTTGTATTTGTCATTTGGCTTTCTTTTACTGTTAAACAAGAGTTTGTGCAACCTGCTGATGTCTGATTTCATCAGTAAACTTGTCACCAAGTATCCACCGGTACACTAGATTTGATATAGTCTGTTGTCCTTCATGCTGAAGCCTACATTATTATGCCCTGGTGGGAAAGGGTTTACAGGCGTTGAGTTGGTAGACTTAGCAGGGCTAACTATCTGGAACAAAGGGAGTGGGCAGAGTTAAAGAGGCTTAAATGTCTTTATACACTGCACCAACATTAAAAGATAGCAATGAGAAAAGAGAGTTGTCAAATATTTCCATCTGTATATATTTACCAATGAGATTTGCACATAACTTGGACAGGCTTGAGTGGGATACACCAGTTAATCCTGAAATCATCACAGTTTCAGAGTTTGGGTCTAGTGCCGCTATAAATGTATCTGTAATGTGACTAGTGGTTTCAAGTGATGTCTTTTTACGTGATACAGAAAAATGTCAATCGGTTAATGAAATGAGAAGCTGGAATATCATTTCTGGTTTCATGGCTTGATTAAATTTGTTTGGGGTCATCAGTAGCAGCAGCAAACTGACATACAATAAAACACAAGACTGGTAGTGAACTAGAACTTCAACTAGTGTACAGAATTTTGATATTCTATCAACTACTCATTGCCGTGTAAACTACACACTTTGCCCTTGAAACTGTATTAATTGTAATATAGTGCTGTTGTGTGAAAGGCTACCACAGAACAAACAAGAATGTTACAGTGTTGTCAGTGCAGGGTTTCAAATAGTCAATATTTTATAATAACATCTTGATATAATTATAGTGAATTATACTTCATTGCACTGAATTGATTTGTTGGTACAGATATGACATTTGAATGAAACAAATGACTGTAGTAGTTTATATCTACTTTCAGACCAAAAAGTTACAATCATGCAGACAAAGAGTTAACTTTGGGAGACTTTGACTCCCTGGATAATTAAGCAGGAGTTGACCTTAGCTCTAACTACAGGAGACAATGAATCAATCAGACCTTTGGGATTAACTCTTCATCACTACTCCCCAAGTCCCTAATGCTTAAATATATGACCTGGCAGAGTTTAAAGGTCTCAGTGTGAACACAGTCTAAATTTAAAGGGTTGTTCATATGAAACTAATGAAGTGCACAGCCCCTCGGGAAATATAAGGTGCAGGCTGCAAGCATCATATTAACATGAGCCAAATATGCAAGTGTTAATTGTAAGATTATATTGAAGATCTGAAACTTGTGTATCTGTCTTTATGTGTGTGTATAGGGACTGTGTTTTTTTTATTTTGTTTTTTTTCATGTGTCTGGGTTTTATATGTGCTTAAATGAACATATGTATACATTTTACGCATGAATTTTATTCAGTCGAAATTTACACAACAGCACTAATTACTAGTGATGTTCTTACCAATTATAGGATATAATGTTTTTTAGTAACTTACTGTACAGTTAACATTCTCTATGTCTAGAAATAATATGAGATCGTAACTCACATTTCTTTGCTTTTGTATTGCAAAGACATCCCCTTGGATGCATAACAGTATAAAGTTCAGAAAGAAAATGCTGGAAATGGCAGACAGAATTGACAACAATTTTCTGCACATCCAAACCATATGGCAGAGGCATTCCTCATGCCGCATACACATTGATATTAACCAGAAGTCAGTCATTCCACTAAGGGTGACTGACAGATCATATTGGACAAGTTCCCCCTTGTGACAGTCAATCTTGAATATATTCCAATATCTTGAAAATTCTGTGCTGAAACTCGACCATCAGTGCAAATATAGGATTTACTCTGCTGTGAAGATTGCATCAACAAAATGGCCATTTTTTTGATCAAATTGTTGGGATGTATTACTGTATGTTAATGACAATGTACAATTTGCCTGAGATCATAATCTGAGTTAAAGGATTTTCTGTTCTGTGAGTCGAGAGCAGTTATCCCATTCTTCTGTACCACCTCTTTTTCTTGCTTCTTATATTTATTCATTTGTAAAGATCCTGCAAATCTTTCAGTGAGACCCAAAGATTGTTTGTCCACAAATTTAAGCAAAGTGAATAGCTTTTTGGCAGGGAAGTGTATGTTGCCCACCAAGACAAGACAATTTCGGATAGACTGTAATATAAAAAATAGTTGACCACTATTTAGTGTATTATATCTTGTGTCTTCCAGTATAAATCATAAATCAATCATTCATCAAATCTGAAATACAGCAACCATTACCCAAGGTCACACATCAGACACAGAGTTTACTCAACCACCTCAGCTACAAATTTTGAGAATGTACTGAAAGCATGTTGCCCTCCAGTTTTACCAGGAGATTAGGGGTGTCTAAGTGACACATACACCCACCTCCTGTTTTAAGTCCCACGCAGCCGCTCTGCTCTGCTCTGCTGTGTTAGGCCGGTACCAACAGCTGAGACCAGGGGAGATTGTAGCACGTGTGCTCACCCCAAAGGCATTTTGCTTTCGTCCACATGATGTGGGCGCCAGAGAACAGGAAATCAAATTTACTGTACCTCCAGCACACACAGGTGCAGCACACAGACAGACAGACACAAACACACACACACACACACACCCACACACACACACACACACACACACACACACACACTTAATTGATTAACTTCTCTCAGTGATTCAAAGGAACTGTATTATATTAAAATACTGTATCACGCATAGTTATTCCAGACCTTGTGTGATCTTGCAGTTTAATAATTTTACATCTCTATTGTGTGTGTGCAACACATTTAATCATTTCTATACCGACTTGTTTCGTGTTTTGGTAGTAAAGAAACATGTGTAGGTTTTAAAACAAGCATCCCACAGATCCAGATTTTTGAGTCTGGAGTCAGCAGTGTCCAACAATGTCACAGATGTTATTTTGTATCAAAGTAAGATTATTACAATCAGAAGTCTTATCAATCAAATTCACTGTTTATTTATTGTCACCAAATTATTACACTCTGAGACTCTAAAAAACAAGTCAGAGAGGCGACAGAAGCACTGTTCACACTTCTATATGCTTTTAATCATATGTGGCAATGAGTGGCAGCTTGAGGGGCCTGGTGATTTGTGGTTGTATTATGATACAGTCGGTCATGTAATAGGGTTGGCTCATGTTGCTTTTTGACCTGTTCCTATTTGTTTTCTCTCGTCTGAGGCAAGAGTAAAAAGCTGAGGCAATAGATGATAGCGGCTGTTCTCAGTCTGGCACATTCAGAACATATGCTATCTGTAGGGTACCAGGTGGGCAGTGTATAAATTATCAGACTTGCCATTCCTATCCAACCGACCCTCCAGCCCTTCCCATCTTCTTTTACCAGCAGGTGTATTTGGAATACTGGGTATTCAGATTTGTGTTCAGAGTTAGAAGTTGATATATAGCTGTACAACTCAACAATTGTTATTTTCAAATAGGATCTACAGCATTGCTAATAGATAGAAATGTCTGATATTCACTGTGGAATATTGGGAGTCGATTGTGATACCAGCCTCTGCCAACTGAGGAAGCAGGTGAACAGGACCGCTGACATTATGTTGAGTTGTTGACAGTTGAGAACGCATTGTTGCCTTGTGACTGGTGTCAAAATAAATGAAGGCTGTTGATACTGTGCTATGGTAGATAAATAAAAAATGTCAGAATATGTTGTTTTTTCCTTTAAAATAATAATTAAAAAAGATTAAAAAAAATATATATATATATTATTATTTTTTTATCTTTTTTTATTAGTGCAGTATATATATATATATATATATATATATATATATATATATATATATTCTTGTAACATAGTACAATCAGTATTATTGTACAATAGTTTTATGAACTACTCCAGCACATAGTTCACATAGTGTACCTACTATTTCAGTGATACATGGCTTCTAGAACTATTTTAGCCCCCAATTTTAGGACAATTCAGCAAAATAATCATCAGCAATACACAAATACAGTAAGGTTCGACTCCCGGCCCGGGTCCCTTTGCTGCGTGTCACTCCCCCTCTCTCTCTCTCCCTGTTTCCTGTCATATCTTCAGCTGACCTATCAATAAAAGCCATAAAAAAAGGCTAAAAAAATGTGTCACTGCTCTCCTATTTTCCAACTCCACTGTCTGCATCATAGGGAGTCATAAGCAAATCCATCTCATTCATCTTCTTTACTTCCACTTAAAATAAACTTTATTTTGCCTTTGTTTAGATGCATTTAAATGTGGACAATCTTTTTTTTTACATGAATGGTCGACTGTTATTTTGTGACCTTTGAAACTACTGCTGACTAAGATGATCAAAAGACTTACTTTTTTTAAGTACTTGTTATATCTGTCAGATGTTACAAAGGCCCTACCAATGATTTATTTTAGGTTTATGTATCCATCATTTTGCAATCTAAGTTAAATTAATAGAACCATTACTGTTTGACGGTAAGTTTTTTGCCATAATTTTAATACATTCCCCTGGCATGCTTAAAACCAAAGGTATTGATATACAACTATAACCCCTTTCACACAAAAAATCCAGCAAAACCCAAAACATCTGGATTTTGTCTTTAATGTGGGTGCAGTTGACATCAACTCCCACGTCAAATGACTCAGCAGTAGTCACCGGTGATTGTCGGCTTCATCTAATTGGCTGTCATGGAGACACTACACTGAGGTTGGTGGCCACCATAATTTTTGCCACTTGTCAGTCCCAATGACCTGTATAAAAGTTAAGCACGCTTGCTTGTTAGAAAGAGAGAATAAGATATTTTCATAGTAACAACAGGACCATAGTCAGTGGCTTTTGTGTAACTATCCAAGCCTTTTCAGCCGTCTGATCAGTAGTCAGGTCATCTGCGCATGTGCAACTCTCAACAGAGATGAAAACGAAGCAAGATGTCTCAGTCCTTAGCTACAGCCCTCATCAGCTCCAGAAAATAATAATTGTCTAACTCAGAGTGCTATTGATTTTTTTGTTTTCCCTTTTAAGTTCAATGTCTTCTGGACGAAGTCTGATGAGGTATATGACCTGCTGCTTTCTACTGTTCTCTGTTCTTCCAGAGCATTTGTGATGATGAATGTGATACACACAAAAAAAGGAAAACAGAAAGAAACCAAAAACAGAAATGCAAACCTCATCTACTGTTAATGGAAAAGAAATAAATAGCCTATTTTTTGTATTAAGTTTTACGCATGTTTAAAAAACATACATTTTGGTGTAAAAGGTTGAATTTTTAAGCTTACCTTTTAAGTTGTGTGATGATAGTGGCTTTTAGCTGGATACACAAAGTATACATTTGACTTGTGTAGTAGCGTTTCTGTGGAGAATTATTGATGATGCTGTCCACAGTCTTTCAGTTGCTTTGGTGAGTGAATAGCTTTATGTTGCATTTTGTGTCTCCTGGGTACTGTAAAGAGTACTACTTTTGCAATAAAGGAACTCTGTTTTGCAGAAACACTGTAGCTACAGTTACACATTAACTTAACCACTCTTTCCTGTTTCGCACTTTAGCTGCAGATTTTACACCAGTGGGATCCACAAAACTTTGGAACAGAGTTACATTTAGGGATTAGATTTAAATGGGCTAAGCATGGTGGCAATAGGAAGAGTGACTCTCATGAGACTTCATCGCCACCAGTGAGAACCACTCAATCTGTCATCAAGCCCACTTTGTATTATCTTTCCTGTAATCAAAAACCATGGCACTTTGCCAAACTCTCTGCACCATAATAGTAAATGAATTTAGGGCAGTCGTTTATGAATATGTTCCAAAGTTAATAACTGAGTTAATTTCACAGAGAATCTCTGCAAGGTTAATTAGCATCTATGAGTATCACATGTTTTAACAACTAGATTAAAGAAAGATTCCAGGTTTTCAGAAGAAATTAGGAAGCAGGAATCAGATGTTAGAGAATGTGTTAATGTATTGTGCAATAACGTGGTAATAACAGGCATTTACATGCAGTTGGTCAGCAATCAGAGGTGCCCCATTAACGTAACGGAATGGCATATTTAAAGAGCATTAAAAGCAATGCTCTATAAATTCCCTGAAGTGATATATGACTCTGCAACTTGAAGAGTTTTATTTTTCTCTTTTTGGTTGGAGCAGTTAGGCTGACGGCGTAGCTCAGTGATAGGACTGGCTCTGTAGTGGGTGAGTGCAGAGTATTTTTATACTGTGTTGGGGTTTTACAAATAGCTTACTCGTCTCTCTTGGCTTTTCTCATATAGGGAAATTTACTTATTGGATTCACTCATGTCAGGAGTAAAGAGTTGCACTGATGGAGCCTGCAGAAATCCAGCTGAAATGTTTTAACCTATGAGTCCTAGCGAAGGGCATTCCTATCCACCATTAAATTTAGGTTTATAAGGAGGTGAATGTTGATTCCAGCAGCATTACCTGGGAGGCTATGTGCCTTTGCACTCTGATGCAGGAGCATATATCTACCTTTTTCTACAATCATCCCTCAATTTCAAGAGTCTGATCTGTGATGAAGCTCAACCTCTTAAATTTAAGTGCCATTGAGTGTCAATGTGTGGAGCAGCAAAAGTTCAAAATGTAGTATATTTTGGGAGTAGTGGTGAGTCATGTAAAGGTTTATGGGTCTGGAGTGAGTCACAGCAAAAACCTTACGTAACACTAAAATAGTTACTTTGGAAACTAGGTCAGGCTATGCATCATCATTGCGTGGATGTAACAACAAGTTCGAAGCGCAGAGTAATACGGTGGGTGTTGGGATTATTATTAAAAAAAGCTTGAGCTCTTTAGCTTTAATAGCTATGTTATAATTGTTCTTACAGTTCATTAATCTTGCAGGTTAATGGCAAATGAGTGACTCATCACTGTTTTGTAACTCATTATGTTTCTTTTATTCTTTGACACGTTCTTTTTTCCACCAATTTAGTCTCTTTCTCTTTTAAATGTTTGTGAATTAACCTGGAATTAGAGTTTACATTTGAATTCTTAAACTCCCCATTTCCAACTAGCTCATATTGCTGGCTCGAAGGTAGAATAAATCTTAAGTCAACCTCTACTTTCCTGGCTTTTGTTATTAGTCTCACTGCTTCTGCAGTCAGGATCAGGTATGGATGAAGAGTTGTGTGTGTGTTTGCATGACTAAAGGGAGGAAGAAAATAGGATGTAAGAGAGGCTGAAACGAAAAAATTTTAATAGGCAGAGAGACGCTAAGAGAGCGAGTTTAGATGCATACACAGAAAGAGAAAATGATAGAGCAGTGTTGTAATGCCTGGCAGTGGGGGATAGATTAGAAATCAGGCATGCTAATTGGCCACCTAAAATACCCTGTGTGACGAGGGGGAGGCCTAGAGGGTCTCTGTTTGTCAGCACAAGGTCAAAAACCATACCAAGAGCTTCCTGTTGATTAACCTCCCAGGTAATCAATTGCCCCTCAGGGAGGTGGGAGGGCACATGTGGCAGCTTATGAGCGGCCTTTTGAGATTGTTGTTATTAAATAATTTTCCTATAATTGCACTGCTGATATAAATCTGTTCTTCCTTTTTGAATCTGACTAAGATGAACTGGCATAGCTAAAACCTGTAGAGCAAGAGTGTGCTGTGCAAATGAAATAAATAAAATTGCTTACATGTTTGTGTGTGTGGGTCTCAGATGCAGCTGTCAGTGACCCATCAGTTTGAAGGTAGCTTAGCATTAACCTTTCTGCCTCGATGGAGTGTGGATATTTCCCCTTGGAAACAGTAGATAAAACTTCTCCAGCTCAGATTGGCTGTGTTAAAAGGTACTGTTTTGCACAGGCGTTGATAATACTTCCTCATATAATTCCCAAGCACTTTCTGAACAAATAAGTCAATCCTACCATGTCATTTATTCTTCAGATGTGACACGCTTGGCCTGGCAGGTTTCCCCAGTGTCAGATGCTGTGTTGAAAATAACTTTATTTAAGTTTAGTTTCGAGTTATACATGAATGAAACTCAAGCAAGATCTTGATATTGTATATTTTTGACCATTAAAATATAAAACACAAAATGAATAGTCTTATTTTATGGTTTCTATTTTATGAGAGTGCATTATTTCAGTGACCAGGCTGCATAATGAAATCCCTTGATGGTCATTACTTCAGGGCATAGCCAACCCATTCTGTCCACTGGCTTTGAGGGGGATTTCTCACTTACACTGGGGTTTTGCTGGGCAACTTTCTCTTTTTCCTTTCCCCTCTTTTGTTCATGTGTCATTTTGGGGGTTCTGCAGAGCAGCTGTTCGAAAAGTTGCTGAGTTCAGTCACTTTCATTGTTTGCGTAATTTGTACTAATGGCTATTTGAGCAGCCTGTGATGCCAGCAGCTTCCTGGGACGAGACATGTTGAGCCATATGGCAGCACTGCCCTCCCTGTCACTGTCAGACCTGTATTGTGTCCTCCACGTGTCTGCGTGTGTGTGATTGGCTGTTTTCCCCTAAATGTTTCATCCATCTGTTCTCTTTACTTTAAGCAAGATTGCCTTGTGTTGTATCTATTGATTTATTTCTAAAATGTGAGGGCATGATACTGTGTTTCAACATTTCAGGAGACTTGAGACAACCATATCAATCCATTTTCATTTAATTTCAACTTAAGATGGCTGAATTATACTCATTATATGAGTGGAATTCATCTTAGTTAAACAGTTGTCAGTACTGTAATTTCAGCAGAAATGAACAGATTGTCAAGTATAAGCATCAGCATTCTATTATTTAGTCCAATCCACATAACCTCTTGACCATGTCAGTACTTAAATGTGGCTTAAATGTGCCAAATATTGAACTTGCTTATGTTAGTCAACGATAGGCCATACCATTATTTAAAATGTCTTTATCTGTCTCTGTCTTCCTTTAAACACTCTGCATGTGACCGCTACTAAGCAAGGAAGAAACATGAACGTAGAGGAGATAGTCCACTCCGTATGTCATTTCTAAAGCAGAAGCTCAGTGCCAATCATATACAAATTGAACAAAATATACTAGAGGTATACTATATATACAGTTAATAGGTTAACTTTTGTGAAACTTTGAAAACTGATTTTACACATGTAGCATAAAGAAATCTGATAGTTTTCACATTTTAAAATATTAATCCTACTATTTTTGCTGTTTTTTTCTTTATCCCTTGCAATTTTCTTTGAAAATACCCACAGAATTGTCAATATGTTTAAAGATGGCTTTTGTTCTCCTAACTGTGCTTTCAATCACGTTCCCCTCCCTCTGAGCATAATTAGAATAAGATATCAGATGTTATTTCCACCTAGGAAGTCATTCCAGAGTTCTTAAGGCTCATGAACATACTAGAATGCAATTTCCCGCATCAGGTAGTGAGAGTATATGGAATTATAGTTGAATTATTATACATTACATATCATACATTTTATGATTGCTCTTATATGTTGGATATTACACTGAGTGAACAGTATTAATTGTGATCTTTTGTTTCCTGAACAGTAGTTTAGACCCGCAGGGCTTCCCTTGGCAAGCATGTTCAACCACCTGTCGCAGTCGTGCTGGGCTTGGACTGCTTGTTTCCTCTCGAAACATTTTTTATTTTTTATAAACATTAATCCTATATTTGATTTATTTTAAAACCTTAATGCTAGATGTTCAAAAGGAATGAAGTAGTTTTGAATGATGGGAGGTGAGAAGGGTGCTGTTCTGCCATTGGCTGGGAGGTCAGCTAGTGGGACGACGTAACTGGGTGTCATTGGTATTTGTATGCATGACAGCAGTGACAGATGGTAAAATGCAATACTTGCTTTGGACAGAAATGGAGCAGAGTGGGAGTGAGGTAAGAACTTGAGAGAGAGGGTGATATGAAATGAAAGAAGGAGGGAGAGATGGATTGAAGGAGGGGTTTTGGGAATCATTGCTACGTCACCTTGTACACCAATATAGCTCTGATGTTGCTGACCACTGTCAGGGAAGACTCTAGTGAGGTGTTTGTGACTGTAACCTGTAGCTACTCATCAGAAGAACAAATTAGGCTTGTGAAAATGTAATGTTACATTTTATATGTTTATAGCAGGAACTGCAGAATTTCATAAATGAAAATTGAACAACACAGCAGCAGCCAGTGAAAAAGAAATTTACTGTCTACACCCGGGCAGCTGCTATAAATAACTATTTCAGAGCAGCAGGAAAAATGGCTGGCCAGGCTCAGTTGTCAGAGCCAACACAATCTTCCCCTCACTTCATATTACTTCACCTCAGAGTTTTGTGATTGTTCCTGTGGTTGAATCTCTACCTGGCAAATATTTCTCTAATACATACTACATTCAATTCTGTATTTTTTCCTTTTTTAATTTAATTTGGGCTTCCAATTTCCCTGTAATTCTGCCCTGTGTTCACTTAATTCACCTCCATTGTTTTGACTGACCTGAGGATTAAGAAACATGGACTATTTTTTTGTCAACCTTTAGGCTACTGTCAGGAGCTATAGCTGCTGTAAGGTTAGACTGTCCCTTCAGCCTGTACTCCATACTTCTTTTTGTCGGCAGCAACTTTTACAAGCCAGCAAGATCTCTGATGTCACTCTGTCCAAGCAAGCTGTTCGGAGACTTAGTCACCTGGCCCACAGCTCTCAGCACCCAGTTTGACACTCAATGTCAGCGGATCCCAGGTAACCGGAGGGCTTTTCTTAGCACTTGTCCGCACTCTCACATCAAAACTGACCACAGAACACCTGATAGGCCAGAAACAAGTGGCAAGTGTTGATAATCTGTCAGAAAAGTGGTGTTGTTGGAATTTATGGTTTACTTGAGAAAAGTGCACTGTGAGCATATTTTTTTAAATACATAAATTGTGTTGTACGACATTGTTAAACATTCTTCAGGTTTGTTTTTGTTTTTTTTTAGAAGTTTGTCATCAAGCTTCAAGTGATATTTTATTGCATAGCAAATGCCCTAAACAGATGTTATCCTAAAGTTCTCAAGTGAACACTATATCAAAAGAGGACTAAAGGCTAATTGCAGTTTTCCTGCTGCAGGACTTTTTATTGGAATGCTCTTAAAGTTCCACACTTGGAAGGCAGCTGTCAAGTCAGAAGGTTCCTTTTGACCTGTATGTTTCTCTTTGACCCCAGTATCCCGTGTTACACTTCCCTAATGGTTGAAACTTGATCACCTACAGCTTCCACGTGTATGTGAGAGACAAGTGGAGAAGAATGTTTCTCCAGCGTAACCCTCTTAGAGTTTTGTTGCGTGTATTTGGGTCAAATGTGTGTTTGTGCGTGACTAAGTCAGTAACTTAATGTCAAGCCTGTGACTCTATGGGCTTATTTGATAGCGTTTAGGCCACATGCGATTCTAGTTACCTCACAAAGTTTTGTTTCCTTTTGATATCACATCATAAAACCCTTTAACTGATCCCCAACATAAATCTAACCATTTTACAAGCATCATCAGAGAAACTTGGTATGAATCAAAGTGATGCCTCACTGTAGACGTGCTGGCCTTGTGGTGGTCGTGAGGGGCCAGACCCAATGTCTCTGTGGCCAAGATATCTCAACCATTGCTAGGGTGCCATAAATCAGGAACCACCCCCCTTTACAACTGTGCCAAATGTGGAGCACAGCAAGTTGACCCTGCATCCTCACTCATACCTCGCCCCATGAAACCGTCTCTCATGGCATTATGGTGGCTATATGTTGACTATGCAGGCTGTGGATACGTGTCTGATTTGTTGAAAAGTTAAATTAAGGCTCCGGCATGTCAGTAACTGTCTGCCATATTAGGAAGAGTAAGGTTGCATGTTATCCTCTTGATCAGCGTCTTGAGTCACATATTCTGAAGTTCATGAGTCTGTGCACATTTGTTGTGAGCATGTGTATATGGCTGTAAAAGAGTCTTTTAGCCAACTGTATATAAGGCGTTGGAAAAAGTTTCTTGTAAGTACTTAAATCTTATTCCAAAAGTGACTTTACCAAAGTGGCATTGTGTTTAAAGTCACAGTGTGTAAGTAACTGCCTTTAAATGTAAACATTGCAACTCTCATTCTAGCCGGCTGAATAGGAACTGCTGATGAAATTGATTACAGTGCCCTCCTATGGCAGGCTGACACATCCCTGTCAGACCTCCGGGGGCCAGTTATGGCAATATGTGGCACCACCTAGTGGGCCATAGGAAGAGTGTTTTTTGAGCCTGATGTGTATAGGTTTGTGCCTTTTTTTTCCCATGACAGCCCTTTCCATGATCATAAACTCCTTCCTGTTCTACTCCACAGTGGCAGGAAAAAGCAGATTTGCTAAACAACAATTACAAATAAACAAAATGAAATTTGAAATATGATACAATTTCTTAAGAAATAATACATTTTCTTAAGAATTTCTTAAGCATGTAATCAGCAAGGAGTTGAAGGTTTTAGGTAAATACAAGTGACTAAGATGTGATACTGATCTTAATATCAGAAACGTTTTGAAAGTATATCCTGGCATGTATAATTATACATTAATTATTATCATTCATTGGTCATACAAGGTTATACGTGTGTACTAGTATAAAACAGACTGTGTTATTGCCAGAGATGGTATACTTGTCTGGGTTGGATTAATGTAACCCTACCATTGCAATAGTGATATAAATAGTAATAGTGATAAGAATGTACTGTATTGTTTGATATTATCATATAGCATTTATGGTATTGACACTGGATGAAAAGTGGCTTGTTCTCTCTTTGCTCTCTGGGTGTGATGCTAACAGGAGTGACTGTAAATCTGTCAGGGTAATACCTCCCTGGGAGTTGAATACTTGTCCGCTTAGGCAAAGTGCTCATTTACAGCTGTATAAAATCTACAGATGGAGCTCTATAGAAGAAGGCAGATAGGAAAAGTAACTAGTACAGTAGATTAAATAAGAGGCTTACATGAAGCATTGTACTGGAAGATTGATTTTTAATTTGACACCAGTCAGTTTTACAGTGCACATTTATCAGACTACACCAAACTGTTATACATAATTCTGAATAAGGTTTTTCACCAAAAGAAATACTGTACCATGCCAAAATAACACAGTCAACCAACAGAGGAACAAGATGAAAAAAGTGTCCTGCACTCTCATATTATTGTTATCTTTAATTGAGTGATATAAAATAAAACATCAATCTAAACAGAACCCAACATAAATGGTATATGGAAAAGGGTTAATTCAAAATGTATGCAAATATTTTATTATAGTTTTGCAATTTTATCATAATGAATTGGAAATAATTAGTATTCTCCAAAAAAAACAACATTATTTCTTCTTTCAACACCATTCATTCATTCATTTATTTTTTACAAATAAAAAGAAGATATCCTTTCAATTGAAAAAGAACATTCCATTTCCTCTCATTCACACCATGAAGGCACAATGAGTAGAATTCACTCTGGCTGCAGTGTGTTGAAGCTTGCCATACCTTTAAGGAGAAAACAGAAATTAGGGATGGATCATTCACAATTAGTTATTTTAATCAATTCATAACATCTCTGCATATGTCATTATATCAAAACTGCGTATATATCATTGCGTGTTATTAGAAATGTGGTTGAACAAAAAGCTTTGAATGTGACAAGTTCATGCTTTATCATCCAATTGCATAACTTCAGCTTGTGTAATGCTTAACATGTGATATTTAAGATGATATCCTCTGGCCTTAATGACCATTTTTTTTTATTTTACGCAACATTCTTATGAAAATAGGAGTTATACACTTGTTTAGTAACTCATACAAAGAGAAGCTTATTGATTGACTTCCTTACGATTGACCAATAAATCATATCTTTTAATTAAACTTAAGAATTATACAATAATGTGGTTTGAGTTTATTTGCTTTTCTAGTCAACAAGCTAACCTTTTTTATATTTTGTTTCATTTGTAAAATGTCCCCAAAACTTCTCCTACAGTTAAATCAATTGCAGCTTCTTGATACTTGATACTAAAAGCAGAGCAAAAGTCTAAAATGCAGATAAAACCTTAATCAGTAAAATAGAATTAAACAGTAAACTAATTATTTCAGATTCAACATTTACTGTAGTTGCTCAAACAAGAGTAATGCCAGTATGTCTAAATTTGTATCAGCCATCAAGGAACTGTTTGTCTTTACATTTTTCATTTTAAAATTGAGAGAGAATTTTTTTCAAAGCACAGAGAAGCCACTCGTACAGTATAAACACTTCCGCAGAGCTATAAAAATCCATTGGTTGAGGTCTTGTCAATGTCTAGGCGGCTGTTACAGAAATTTATGTGAAGATTGCTTTTTGCTCTGTGTCTGTCGATCCCCGTGAAACACTCAGGAAAAAATGTTAATCTCTGCCAAGAAAGAGTCCATCAAAACCGCTTTGCCTCACAAATTAAATGGTCTGTATCTGTGAGTGGCTAATTGTTTGGTGTTTTTAAAAAAGTGTGTGTATTTCATACCACTTTGAGAGAAGGGACCGAATATTTCATTTGATATATTACATCCAGTATGTGACGAGATCCGATCGATGTGGTTGTAGGTCAGCAGTATTCAGACATTTTGCTGTTTTCTACTTTGAGCCTGACTGCCAGCTGTCCATTAAGCTTTGGATTGGACAAACTGCTGCTACTGTGGATGCAGCAGCTTCATTGCATGACTGCACGGCACTACCCCAAGGCCTCCTCTCTAAATACTTTCCTCCCTGTGAGTTGGTCTACTCCCGTCCTCACACACATGCTAACCATTTGTGACTTTTAATCACATGTGTCTCCTCTGCCTGTCCAGTGTTCAGTAACACAAGGAAACAGCGTCTCTCACACAGGGTGAAGACCACTGGCAGTGATGTTATGCTAATGTACATGTGCTAGCATTAGTCGTCATGTTAGAGGGTAGAGACATACGTCAGTCTCAGCTGCTGAGCAGAGGTCAGGCTATAGAGAAGCAGTGCAGAGTTTAGTATCAGAGGTGCAACTTGGACCTCCGCTGCCTGTCTTTTTAAGGTTAGTGTGTTTCTTTAATATCTCCAGGTGAACATCTCAATGTAAGCCTGTTGTGGTGTCGTGAAAGTGGTGGTAAGTCTCGTCAGCTGTACTGTGTACTGTGTTGGGGAGCCATGTTGAGGCAGGATTTATAGCTGTCTGTGGTGCAGCTGCAGTGTGTTTGGACGTTTGGATATTCTGTTGGATGTCTCATTGGAGTCAGTGGAGGGCTATTCTGTAGTTGGACTGCACTTGAATCCTTCCTGTAATTTGTTACTTCCTCCGTGAATCTGTGAACTGATTGTGCCCAT
Organism: Sparus aurata; assembly: GCF_900880675.1. Classification (NCBI taxonomy): domain Eukaryota; kingdom Metazoa; phylum Chordata; class Actinopteri; order Spariformes; family Sparidae; genus Sparus; species Sparus aurata. The sequence goes on along the minus strand of NC_044187.1, from coordinate 26,800,561 downwards.
GTGGCATTTTGTTATGACTATTTAGCTGTCTTTGATCTTTTGAAAGTGTGTGTGTTTTTGCTGGGGTTTTTTGTACTAGAGACAATAGTACAATTGCTATCATATCTTGTTGTGTTAGAAGTCTGCTGTGCGTACATTTGTTGAAATTTGTATTGAGTATTGTTGAGCTTTCAGATCAGTTGAAATGTTTCACAATATTAGTGCATATTTAATGTTAAAGTTGAAAGTTGGAGCTTTAAATATATTATAGGAAACCATTTTCATTTAGTATATTTACATGTCAGCTCGTTATCATTGGTTTTTAAACTGTATTAAATCTTAGATGATTTTTTTTGCAAACTATTCAAAGATTTAATTATTGTCATTTGATGCCAGTAAATGTTTATATTCAAATGGTACATTCAGTCTTTTGTTCACGGTATAATTTAAACATTTTCTTAGGAGTTGTCTTACTCACTTTAAACATACTCAGAGCCTTTTACTCTAAGTACCTACTGTGTATTCTTAATTAGAATGATGTGATGTCATGCTTGTAAGATACATTGTTATGCAGGAAAATAAGGCATACAACGACTATCACATTTTCTTGGAACTGAGCAACAGAATAAGTAAGAGGTGATTTTAAATATCACAGCCATTTTTCATGTGTAATTATATGCATAACAAGTTCGCAATTTTAAATGGTATGTTTTCACAACTTGGTGACCAGACGGAGTTCCAATGCACAAGTTTACAGATTATCACTTAACAGCAGTGTAAATATTTTCAATTTCCCATGTTCTTTTAGTAGATACTTTTGAAGAGAAAGTAAGAAACAATTTTTTTGGGCTGGCAGAATTAGCGAAAGAAAAGTCACGTCACTGAGCCAAAATGTGTGACTCTAATGTCAATAAGAATATACTTTCACTCATGTCGCAGCGTTTAGTTTTTGGATTAAAGTCATAATACAGTAAAAAGGGACAAATGTACATTGTTGTTTATGACAGCTCTATACTTTCAACAAACATTTTATTGTTTAAGCTTTGTTTTTATTAAATAAGCTTTATGGCTAATATGACTTCGCCTGTATATCTTTCTTTCTAAGCTATTTGAGCTGCAGGTTAAAGCATTGTGAGCTGGGAATAGGGTTGCAGTGGTATACTGGTATCAAGTTATAACACAGGAAATTGATGGTTATTATAAAATGGCCATTTGTGTGGCTACAATATTGAATTCTGCAATTTTAGTGTTATTTTAAAAATGTATTTTTTAATCACATTTTATGTCTGTCATAACATAACAGTTACATAATAATAATAATAATAATAATAATAATAATAATGATGATAATAATAACAATTGTGTAATAATACATAATACCATGCATAATACCATGAAATTGTGATAATTCTTTGAGTTGGCTCTTAAAATATCGTGCTGTTGCAACCCTAGCTGTGAAAATCAGTGCTCAGAACACGAATCAAATGGAATTGACTTGCAGTTGTCACAAATTGTACTTTAAGTTTGATGTCATACATTCTCTAGAAATACTACATTTTTTCTGTTATCAAACCTGATTTATATGTTTTGTGTGCTTTTTTGATTTTTATTTGTGAAACAGAAACAGAAGTACTTTGAGTCACATAAATTTGCAGATTTGTTATGAATGACGACATAAAGCTGTTTCTTAGATTTAAATACTGTGTTGGCAAAGAAGCTCTGCTATGACTTGGCTTTGACTTTGAGAGGCTGTGTTTCAGCTATGAAAGGTTAGCAGTAACAAATGCAAAAAGGACTGGCATTCTTGAAAAAGCTCTGTGTGATGTAAATATACTAATGTGTAGTGGGATTGAAATAATGGGAACGTACACCCTCCAAGGTTTCTAGTACAAGTTAGAGATCTGTTGAATTGGATATTTGGTATATTGGTTCATGCCAAAATGGGTTTATACAGACATTTAGGTCTTTGTGTACTTTCTTGAGATAATTATTCTGTAGGGAAGTAAAAGTATGTATTTTATGTGCTCTGATTTTCACCAAGGGGGACGTGTGGTGGTAGTGTGGCTGTGTGAGTCTTTCATAACAAGATGATAAAATCACGGTGAGACACTCTGAGACTTTTCTTCATAATTCAATTAGCGAGCCTTTGTGTCTTGTCATCTGTATCTTTAATCCACTGTCTTACTTCCCTTCCACACCTGGTTATAGTTTATTTGACACTTACTTTCCCTCTTTTCATCACAAGATTGGTCTGAAGTGTCTAGCACACTGTGCCAGCTGCCCAGGAGTCCATATTAGTCTATTAAGGACACTGTGTGTTGGGACGGCAGTGGCAGCTCTAGTATTTATAGCTTTGAGTCACAAGCTGGAATGGTGTAAGTGTATATCTACATCAGCATGCCTGTTCACCTTAGTGTGTGTACAGTTGGCAGTGAAACAGGGGATTGTTAATTGTCAAAAGTTAGTCATTTATCATAATTTAATTTGGAAAATGACGTAAACAGTTTGTGCATGTTTTTGATACCTCATGTACCGCAAATATACCAAACCTAATCCATGAATTAAACATATTAATACCACTGTTTGGTATAAACCTGTACTTTACTTGAAGAAGAAACAAACAGTGCTTTACTTGGAGAAGTGCAGACAAAACAAACAGATTTTTAGTCTAACATGTTTATTAGATATTAGTTTAGTTTGACTTTAATTTATTACCCAAAATAGATTTTGAATATAATTTCACATAGCATTTTAATGTATTTTCAGCATTGTTTTTTCAATGATACTTTATCTGACTGAAGTTGCCCAAATCAGTTTTTATAAAATCTGTGAAACAATGTCATCTGTTATCTGTGAAATTTGAAAACAGTAAGTGAAAGTGATGAACTAGTGCGAATCAATAAGTTGTTTAAAAAAAAATTAAAAATAGAAGTTGTTATTTAAGAAGAATTATTAATTTTGGATTATTAGATTCCACAAGTGTTATTATGTTCCAGCCATTACACCACAATGTAAAGTCCGCTAAATCAGGAACTTATATTGTCCCTTGAGATTTCTATTTCTGTTTCAGGGCTGTGACTTTAGGACCATATGTCTACAGCAGGTTAGTTTACTCTCAGTAGGACAATGAATTATGGTTGTGATATGATAAGTTTATGATGTGGCAATGTAATTGCAAGACCACATCACATCTACAGAAGCCAGTACGAGGACAGTCCTAGAGGTGATAATCTTCCACAAGATTCAGTTGCATAGATTCATATTTGAAAATGTTTCTTGAACTTTTTTTATATTCAAGGACAACCACTACCCATTTTATAACCCATCTCTCAACATGTGCTCAACTGTTTAAGAACAGTCTTGGTAAACATGATCACAAGTAACTACAATTCCATCCCATTGGTGTTTCTGCGTGCAAAACTTAACGGCTGATATATCTTTGTCTTGAACAAATTGTGATTTCGTCACGTCTAATCCAATTGGTCTGTCACCTTTCTGGGGGCTTGGGAGCAGTGGCCAATGTGGCCAGTGTCAAGTGCTTAACATAGATGATGTGATGAATAGCTGAGTAGACTAAGTTTAGACAGCATGTGAGAGCATTCATCAGAAATTGAAAGGAACAGACCAGTCAAACAGGGTCACAGCACCAATGGGAGGTTCTGAGTGGTTAAATTACAGCACTTTGTGTTTTAGGAAGCTGTTGTACAGTCAGTATTGTATAGAAGTAAAAAAATATGCACTTAGACTACCAACCTCTTGATATTTTCCTCCTTGTTCTATACAGCTGTGCCTCTTTTATTTCAACTACTATCTCTTTATTCAAAAATGTGACATTATCTTACACGACCTGGTCCGTAATAGAGGGGCTGTTACTTCCCTGTGGAAGATGAAATACACAATCTTCCATATGTTGGTGAGAACTAATTGAAATAATTGTTGAACCTATGAAAGACTGCTGAGCTTCAAAAATTATTATTTTTATATCATGTCACAGTGTTGTGAGTAAACATCTCGCTGGCTGAATGAAAATGACCTTTATCCTCCAGGTAGCCTCTTTGATAATAAATTCGTCATAGTGATCCAATGACACGCTTATAGTAGTAAGAGCATAGATTGTATGACATGAAAGTTATTACCCACTAATTTACTTTGCATTGCCTTATAATATGTTAGCTCTGGTTTGAAGAGATTTTATATCAGCAGTATTGGTAGCAAGAGGAATGAGAATGAATAGTGGAGCAGAGACAGCCAGTCTGTCCGTGGTAAACGGGCCAGTCTACTGACACAAGGTAGTTGTTCTAGGAAGGCTGCCCACTTACATCTATAGTCTGAGAGGAAAACTTAAGAATGATTTGTCTCTCTAGATGTTCACTGACCTTATAGGTGAGTTTTCTTGCCAGTAAACTGGACTAACACACTGTAGTTAATGGGAAGTGTAATGACATCTGTGCACATTGCAAGTTGCATTAATTAACATCGGCTCTGTTTATAAGCTGACAAAATCATCTTTCCAAGCTTCTTTCATCAGGCATACAAGCAAAGAAAAATGCATTTTCCTGAAAATAAAGAAAGTCATTGTTAGGTAAGAGAACAGCTTCATCAGTAGTGAACCGCTGTGTAATACCTCTTGGCAGGGATTATTTCCTTTGGTTTATCCTAAACCCAGCAGCTCTGACAGACAGTTGATGGCTGTGCCCAACTGCCGGCCATCTGCTGGTCGATCACTTGTAAGACTCGCCTTGTTTGCTGATGCTAGCTGTGAGAAACACAATTCTGTGAATATGGAGAACAGCACTGTACTGAGTACTGAGTAAATGTCTCTTTGTATTACCCAGTTATTATTTTTTTTGTCTGTGTAGTTTCTTATGTTAATGAAAGTAGTGAATGTAACATAGCTGCTGGTGGTTACTAGTTAGCCTTGTGTGAATGTTCGTTAAGTCTAACTGAACAAAAGTGATCATTGGTAGGTAGTTTTGGAATAGTATACAATTTGCATTGTCTGTACTATATTTGCATAAAACACAAATACTAAGCTAACCAGCATTACATTCTAAAAATGTATGCAGAGCTGCAGTTGTTACATTGGTATTGCAGTAATTGTTAAAACAGTGGGAACTTAACTGTAAACAGAACAGTGTGAACAAAATTGCATAGGGACATTTATTGTATTAAGTGATTCCATATCCTGTTAACCAGTAGTTAATTTTGAAAGAAAAATGTATTTGCTGTTACTTGCTGATTCTCAAAATAGACATGCATGGCTTGCATCGTAGTGTTGGCACCACTTAACCTCAGTCCCATTGGTTCCTACTGGCATTGTCTCTACATTCATCCAGTTTAGCTTGGCTGGATTCTTGCAACTGTGGCTGTATATTAAACTTGAGTGATATAGGTTTCTGGGCTGGTAACTCAGAACATCTGAGTTGCAGACTAGATCTTACCATTTGTAATGAGGATTGAGGACGCCACATAATTTAAAACAATCAGTTAAAGGCAGCTAGTCTGAGCCCCACATTAAGAGCATACATGTGATCATAGACAGAAACATTAGAGGCTAACTTCTCAGCTATTGTGTTACATCTTATAAAGCCTGTGTATTTGTCCTTCGAGATTCATAAGAAATGTGATGTCTTCTTTCTCTTGATAGCATCAGTGCGGTGCCTGTCGACAGCGGCGATAAGAAGGGCCTACAGGTGGGGGGCCAGCTGCAAGGTGTTGTGCAGACGGGGCCTCACCAGCAGAACCAACAGCTCCTCCTGACTCCAGCCAGCCTCCAGCTCGCACAGCTCCAGGCCCAGATTACCCTCCATCGCCTCAAGCTGGCTCAAGGGGGCAATACAGCCACTGCCGCCACTGTTCTCAATCAGGTTCTTTCCAATGTTGCGATGTCCCAACCCCTGTTCAATCAGCTGAGGACTTCGACAATGGTTGGGAACCCCCAGAGTGCATTCCCCACAGGAGTGCTAGGGTTTCCCTCTGCAAATTCAGCCTTTGGGGCCTTGGTGGGTGGAGGATTCAGCCAAAACCCAGGGAATGTGAGACTGAACCATCCTGGTGGAGGTGGCACACTGGGCCAACAGGGTGCAGAGTATGGTAAAAAGTCAGGGTCAGTGTACCCCTCCGATACTGACAGGCGTCTTCAGTACAACTTAGTTGGGGGTACATCTCCAGCATCAGGAACTGCTGGTGATGGTCAGTACTCAGCGATTAACTCTCAGGTAAAAAACATGAACAGTGTTGGTTTTCAGAGAGATTTCTATGGGCATGATATGTTGGGGCAACAAACTGGGTTTAGTGTCAATGAGCAGAACATGAATGTTTATAACTCCACTGGGCATAAGGAGCAATGGAAAGATCCCGCTAACCCGAGTCACACCGGACAGATGGATATTGTTTCTAATGCTGCCAATGTGTGGACAGCAGCTGGGAAGCCAATTCGGTCCAGAACAGAGCTGTATAACCCAGAGGAGCCCACCCCTGACCCCAAATTCAATCCCAGTAGTGGGATTTCCTCTTTTGGTTCAAGTGGCACGCAGGGGTTTGGGGGTTACCAGGCCCTGCGTGGAAGTGAGGAAACTCTGTCTTCAGGTACCAGGACACTTCAGCCTTACCAAGTCAATGATTACCACGCTGTCACACCCACTCAACTGCCACACCAATGTAGCATCTGTGACAAGAAGGTCTACAACCTTAAGGTCAGTGAACTCATCAATCATAAGCATAGATTGCATGTATGTTAATGTATGAGGAATTACTTGTAATTGTCACTGTGGCTGTAGAAGACCTGAACATTAAGATTAACATTGTTCACCTGCACATTTCTTTAATTAATGGACGGTGGGAAGTTTAACAAGCCATCAAATTCTCAAGTATTTTGTCTTTAAATAGAACAGGAGTGAGTGATGCTTAAAAGATTTCCCAGACCCTAGAATTTGGGTTTTGGCTTTGGATGAGAAAATGGGTATTTCAGATGCATTTAAAATGTTTTGAGTTGATGGGCAACTGCAAGCTAACTTGTTTCTTTACTACTTTCAGTCATGAGCTTATACAAGGGGTATGATGGGAGAGCAAGCAGTGAGCTTCTGAACAAACCGTTTGATTCTATGTTTGGATGGTGTGTGTGTGTGTGTGTGTGTTTATATGTGTTTGTTTTTAGGACTGGGACCAGCATGTGAAGGGAAAACTACATCTGCAGAACCGAATGTTGTACACAAATGAAAGGTGGGTTATTTGGGACTTACATTGATTTGACAGAGTTTAAAGTAGGTTGTAATTGTTGTTTTACTACTGCAGTACAATTACAAGTCTCATGCCCAAAGCTCATGGCATCTCATGGTTAAGTCTGTTTTTTGGTGATTTTCAAACTATTTTAGGTCAAAATGTTTGTTTATATTGACCAGTTCAGAGAAAATGTTTCTCTTGTTGGAAACATTTTGTTTTCCTTTTCCTCACTCTATATACAGCTGTCTTAATGTTTCTATGAATATGAGCTCTGTCACAAGATATGCGTGAGCCAGGCAGGGGAGAGGCAGCTATAATCAGCCTTCAATGATTGTTGCAGCTCCACAGCGGTATCAGCTGGAGCTGTTCACTACGGTGTCGGCAGGCCTTCTGATGGAGGTCTGAACACAGGAGGGACGAACTCCATGGTGTACTCTGCTCAAAGCCAAGGTAGGATAACCCATTAGCCACCACAAGTGTCCTTGTTTGCTAGCATTATAATGAGTGATGTTTTTCTCGTTGAATATGCGAAGCGGAGTGATAGATGGAAGTCAGGGACTATTTTTAGTTACATGAGGGTATGAGGCAGCATGTTTTTATAACTTGACAGTGTACTTAGATACATTGATGTATGCTGTTTGAATAAAGTGATTTGAAATCCAAAATATTGTGGACGAGAGCACTAATCCAAATCTTAGTTTCATACTTGTTGGGGGTTTAAGACTCTTTGTGCGCATATTGTAAGAGTAAACCCACAAAGTTGATACACAACAAATTGAGCACCTGTTCTCTCGTTGCGAGTCATTTGTGGCCACCAGATGATATGCCAAGAAAGTGAGGAAGTCATTGAACGTGACGAAACGTAACATGAATAAAACCTGCCATGATCCAGCACTACTTCACAACATCATCAAACTATGTTTTCATTGTTTTTATTGAGTGACCCCCGGCAGCAGATAGGACAAAGGTTTTTGGGGGTTGTAGTTAATAGCTATACATGACATGGAAAAATTATGTCATCTTTTCAGCTACTAAATACACCTTGGGCCATTGTAGAGAAATCCTGAAGCCAAATCATTATAATTACAGCACATTCAGCATATTCTATGTTCAGGAAATCTTTGCTGGAACAAACTGCAGGTTGTATCTGAGAACATGAGAGTATATTGATATCACAGTAGAGTATGACCACTCTCACCAGGTGTCAGTTCTAAGCACTGATGCATGTTTGTGCTGCATCTATGATTTCAACATTATGTTTTCAAATGCATAATTATACAACAGATAGACTACGAAAAAGGAAAAAATCCAGTAATGATTTTGAATGATACAGATTTTATGTCACATTTAGAACATTTAACCATTAAGTCCATTTTTTTTCTTTCCCTCTCAGTTGGTTTACCTTAGAATACATTTTATTTCCAAATTTCAAATTGTTTTCCACAGATGCATCCTCAGGAGCCAATGCACCATACTTACCAGCTCCAGCCATGAAGACGTATCCCATGTCAGATACAGGATTTGCCCCACACCAGCCAGAGTCAAAGGTCAGACAAATGTATGGATGTTTTCTCAGGATTTTCCATTAGCATATCTAGTAATGAAGTGGTAAAGGTCAGTCACCATCCTGGATTGATGATATTACATAACAGGAATCTAGCTATACCTTGATTAGTATTATAGTATTATAGTATTCGACTATTATCAATAACTGTCAATAATAGACTTGGATGGTGCTGGTCAGTTTCATTGGTATTCTTAAGTGCAGACTATATTTTTCAGACTGATGATATGGTATTATACTTGTCTAATTACACTTGCATGTCTTGTTAATACTATTCCCTTCATATTTTCCTATATGTTCTCGGAAAAAAGAAACACATGTGTTCTTATCAAAACAAGACGTAGCAAGAGAAATGGCAAATAGATCAGTGTCCAACATTTGATTTAGGAATGAATACCAAAATGCAATGAACTATGAAAACAACAAAAAACATAATAGTTAAATACTAAATTGATAATGATTAAGATTAAAATAATTAGAATACTAAAATGAATGAGTTGCTCTGCTTTTCACAAGGGCTCTCCAAGTATAATATTTATGTTTTCTTTTTGTTATTTGCATGTTAATGTTCATCTCAAATACAGTTTTTATCTTAATAGATTTTGTAGCTTAGCAGCAGGAAAAAGTGTACAAGGTGCGTAATGAGTTGGCCCTCAATGCGTTACGTATTGTGAATGGACCCATATCCCCTTGTTGACAGCTGCTGGGGCCTGACAGTGGGCTTTGTCTTGACTTGACAACTCGTTTCCATTCAACTGTATAGCCTGGCAATTACAATGCTGGCTAGAAACTATGTGTCGAGATATTTTATATAATCTTATTTTACCACTTAATGATTGCCCAACTTCTTGAAACTATTGCATTTTCGTACATTTTCTATGCTGCATTGTCAGACACTCTACTGCTTAGTATAATTACTGATTTATTGTTTCCATTTTAGATGGGAACACATGTTCACATTCACAAGTGCGTCCTACTATAAAAATGTCTTTAAACGGACTCAACTCAGCCGTGTCGTTAATTGTGTGCCTTTCAGAACAGAAACTGTTTCATGTTAACTGCAGCAGCTGTCTACACAAGCTCTGCAGAGCCCCATGCTCCAATTTTATTGCACACATGTCCTGTAACTGCAGAGCTAACTGAAAGTGTTTATTTGAACAGCAGAAATCTTTTTTTTTTTTTTTTTTTACTTGGATTTGAATAGGCCGCTAAAGACACTCATAGGACATGACAGGGTAAAATGAAATCGATGGTAATAGTAGGACAACAACAACATTTATGGGGACAGTAAAAATTACTAGCATCATCTAGACAGGAGCATATTTATCAATGATTAAACAATTATTTTTTAAGTTCTGTTAATTGTATTAAAACAGGCAATCATAAAAGCTACATTTATTTTTCTGTGTTCCTCGAAACATATCTGTAACTACTTGTTGCTGTAGTCAGTGTGCCTGTTCAATAGTGCTGGACATTGACTGGTTGACTAGGGTTAAAAAACAGCAGCTGTTGATGGTTGTCCATCGTGAAAGTAGGTCTCTTAAAAAGCACATTGCGGATGATGAGCGAGGTGAAAATTTGCCCCGGCAAACCAGGGGAAACCCTAATCTGTTGCCCAGCGAGCAGCTTTCAACAGTTAGCGGGCATTAATACACACTCAGTGCTGGAACACATACCTGTACGCGGACACACATGTACACACTGTGCAGACTTGTACAGTGTGTATATTTTACAGTGCTGCAGTTTTCTTAACTTCTTGAATCAACCCTTACCATACATTTTAAAGGTGTCCAATAAATACGTTAAATGCTTTTACCAGCTTTTTATTGAAGGCATAGTATATCACACTCAAAATAATTGCAAGACTATGTTCATTGAAAAACTTAATGTTTCATCAGTCAACTTACAGACAATTGTCCTGTAATTCAGCTGGATCTATTTTGGTATGTTTGGACATTGTAGGACTTTTGCAAAAATAGAAAATAGTGTGCGCTTTATATAGTGTAACTAGACTACACAGAGTGTATACAGACAAACAATAATAAAAGCTCAAAGGGATAGTGAAAAAAACATTGTTTAGTGAGGAGTAAGATTAAAAAATTATGTTCAGGACAATTTTGCCTCCTTAAAGAGATGATCCAGATTCTCAGACCATGTTGTTTAAATTACGTCCCTTTCACTATAAAACTTTATTGTGTCCGCCATTAGTTCTTTTCTTCATTGCCAGGGGACCCTATCTAACAGGAGCCAGGACTCTGTGCTGTGAAAGTCATATGCGCCATTGGTTGGTTATTGACAACATGATTTATTGTATCAGTGGGAAAATATTTACAGGCTGTGCTACATGAGCTAATGTTAGTTGTCATAAACACACACCTGTCTAAGCGGAACAGGTGGGGTTTTACTGTTCTTAAGTCCCTGTTTTGAACACAGAGTCACAAAAATCTACCATACTGTCACATGTGATAACAATAAGAAAAACCCCTCTTTGTTAAGTGAAATCCAAGATACATTTCTCTAAGCTAAATTTTTCGTTCAAAATATAGTAAAGCAATTGTTACAATCTACATGAAAAGGCTTGCACCCACATTTGCGTAACCACACAGATAAAAGCATACACACATGCACGCTTGCACATACATAGCCTTCCTGTTGTCCAGAAGCCCAGCTTGAAGTAACACAGTAGCTTCATGTGATAACATAACTCATACAGAGATAAACACAGGATTACAGCTAACTGCTGTTAGGAGCACAGACCTTAAGACCCCCGGGTCACACCCCCAGGCGATGGTATAAAGTTTCAGACTGTTGAGAGACTGTTAAAACGATCTGAGGGATCAGCGTGCGAGCGCTCTGCATCGGAACGTGGAGAGAAACTGTGAAACCTGACTGACCATCTCCCTGGATCTTCCAACACGGGTCCTGCTTTGCACAAATAAACAGACATGTCCTTAAGAGAGATTCCAGCCTATGTCAGTCAGCATGCTGTCAGTGAGAAACGGCAAATCGCCGTGTGAAATGGTTGTTATCTTTTACACCATTCTGCCCCTAACTTGCATAGGTCATAGTGTTGAGAGTGTGAAGTTTTCAGCTACAGAAAGTAACGCTGAACACACTGTGGCAGATGGAACCAGTACCTCTTTTGACTGTAGTAAAGGGTGCAATTGTTTTAGCAGTCGATTTATGAATGAATATGGAGAAACAACGTTTTTGTTTAGGATTAACTTCAATAAACTCATGGGAGGTTAGTTATACAATAATATTAATAATAATTTTATAAATATTTTAATATTATTTTAATAATATACAATAATATTCTCCATCATAGCTAATTACCAGCTCAATAAAAAATAAAAAATGACACATTTTTGGCTCTTTCCAAGGCAAAGTAGCTTCAGAATGACAAAGTATTTCCTGTAATGTTTTTTTTTACGTAGTTGTGTTTTTTAATTAATTCTTAGAATCAAACTGTAGTGAATGTTAGTGCCAAACCTTTTGTGCGACTGACTCAAAACCGTGGCATTGTTAAGCTAAGATACAGCTGTAACTGAAAATGTAACTTTGTATCAAGGTTTGTTGTCTGTTTTTGTTGAAAAAAAAAAAAAACAGTTGAAAGTCTTATGTGCAAAAGCAATCACTTAAGGAGGCCCTGGCAGTGTGTGCAGGGCACTCCTTGTGAGTATGCAATAACATGACAACACTCTGCGCCTCTGGTTTGCGGTCACCAGAAATTGCTACTGTTTAAATCTTCAGCCAACCTTGACAGTGATATCAATGCTGTGGTCAAACTGTCTGGGCAGTCAGACACAGACAACATTTTCCAGGTCAGACATTAGTGAGTGCAGTGAACAAGACTCTTGTTCTCTCTAATATTCCAAGGACATAAACTCCACTCTATTCCTGGATGTGTTTATTAAGCCAACCTGCACTGACCTTTATGTATTCTGATGAACGCTGTGGCACTGGCACTGGCACTGCATGGAGCTGTTAATAGAATTATCACTCTTATATCTAAAGCTGTTGATGTCAACTTGCTGGCCAGAAATCATTAAGTTGTGTCATAGAAATTCAGTTATTAGTCATCCAGATCATCTTTCGATTGTGGTTGTATGAACAGTAATGCGGTCTTTCCACAATTTGTGAATAGATAATGTCTGATGTTTAAAAAAGTTGTATGATTATCCAAAATTGCTGTTTTAAAGGAAAGTATGAGTCTTCAGTTGATGAACTACTTTATCTTTATTGTTATCAGTCAGGTTTTTGTGAGATACAACCACTTGTTATTTATGGAATGTTTCGGATTAGTACTTCGTGTATCTTATGAATACTGATACACTTGTCTCTGATTATGTTTCACCATGCATAGTTAAGTGACTTTGAGACTGTAAAAGTTTCCTCCATGCCTTTACTCATGCTACACGTGATGGCTATTGGACCCGGTGTGAAGTGTATGTTAGGGTAGGGTTTTCCCTGAACAAATTCCCTGTAAAAACAGAGACCCTTGCTGCTGGTCCGAGTTGGAATTAGGACCCCAGTCTATCCCACACATGGAACTGTCTGTCATGTCTATCAGCCAGAGAAGCAGGAAGAGGAGGAGGGGCACTGTAAAAACTGCAGCTGCAGCACAATAGTTGCAGAAATAAGACTCCCTGATATGACAAGCTGAATTTACTACTGTGCCGCAGTGATATTAAAAGAGGTGTCAAACGGTATGTTCACTGGCTGGTTTGATGATGAATATAGATAAACACATTAAACTTGAAAGGGGTTCTTGCTTTTGTGTTTTTAAAGGTGTCATATGCAGGAGGTAAACTGCTCAGTAGCACAATTAAACTAAACAACAACATGCAGAGCCCCTTCTATGGGGAAGTTATGCAGTTCTTAAGATGATCTTATAGATAGAGCTCGAATGAGAAAGAATGGATTAATAATAAGACATCTGACAGAGAAACAAAAGGAGGAAAAAGTCTTCATCTGCCTTACAAATAAAGGTATAAAAGTAAACAATGATAATCATAATAAAGCAGTAGATTCAGCCCACTGTTTGTTCCCATGAAGAAAAGTATAATAAACCAGTCATCTACCAACTTTCCTTCAGATGAAAAGGGGGATAGACAAAGAGATACGTCTGGTAGCCTAGAGGGATTTGTGTCAAATATGTGAAATGTCTGGGGAGAGTCAGCTGACAAGTCTGTAAATCCAAACAAGAAAACTTTCATTATCACCGCTGCACTACTGCCAAGGAACTATTAATAGATGCAATGAGGTGGGCTGTTTCAAGGAGGGAAAATGACATGACATCCTGTGTGATAGTGTTACATTGATATTAGACAGACTAGCCTCACATATTGTTAAAAGATCACACACACACTTTATCTAGTGTGTCACCCATTTACAAATAGACAAGGAGACAGTGTGGTTTGAGAAGTTAGCTTACAAATTGCAACTAGAATCTCTGACCAATGACAGCTGGGTTAAAAGGTCCGGTCCTCATTATAGGGTTGGCAGGTTTTGCCGCTACAGTTAATAATAATGTAAAACTAGATGACTGTTGATATTGATGAAGTGGTATGAAGGGTGGACTCAATTCAAATTCAAAACAGATACTAAGTAGATTTTTGACACTGATCCATACAATATTTTAAACAACACTCACAGTTGCTCAAAATGTGTAGTTTTTGTTATCTGCAGACATTTCCACCAAGAAAGGCAACAGCAGGGCGAGTCGTTCACATCTGCAACCTCCCTGAAGGCAGCTGCACAGAGAATGATGTCATCAACCTGGGTCTACCATTTGGCAAAGTTACCAACTACATCCTAATGCGCTCAACCCATCAGGTAACATAACATTAGTATTTATCAATTATTTGTGACTCAAGTTTATCGATGAATATTTTAAATGTATATCTTGGATATCGTGTCACCAAATGTCATGCTTGAGTAAAAGTAAAATATTGTGTTAAAATAAATGTGCAATAAATGGGCATAAGTATCAAAAGTACAAGTAAACATAGATTATACATATATTTACATGTGTGTATATATAGTTTTCTGTCGGTTGTTTTTGGGTGAGATAATCTGCATTTTTCAGATAAGTAGAATCAGTGTTTTCTCATACGATTACTGATAAGATAGATAAATTGTGCTACTTTGGCACTGATGCACCATGTAATCTGCAAATTAACTCGCAACCAAAGTCATCAAATAAATGTAGTAAAGTAAAAGCATAAACATTTCTTTTTTATTCCACACCCCTCAAAATTGTACCTAAGAGCAGTTCTTAAGCAAATGTACTCATTTATATTCGTTCACTGTGTATATTGAGTGCATTAGTCCCAAAAATTAACCACCTTTAAATAAACACTACAAGTATCCAGGGTAACAGCGATCTTCTTTATTTTGGCAAAGTACAGCTGCTTGTCAGACCTACAGTAGGTCTAAGGCCTTTAATTGCATACTACCTTGGTTCAAACTCAAAATAATCTAAAAAGTATTGCTGTGTGTGTGTGTGTGTGTGTGTGTGTGTGTGTGTGTGTGTGTGTGTGTGTGTGTGTGTGTGCAGAGACCTCTGTTCTGATGAGCTCCTGATTATCATGTGAATATTTAGCTTGAAAGAAATTTGCCAAGAAGCAGATCACCAAATAATCTATGTGCATTTTTATGATTATCAACAGCTTTTCTGTGCTGCAGCTGTTATGTGATATCATGTACTTTGTCATAACTTACTGGCTGTTTAACTACTAGTACATGACAGCTCACTCAGGCTCTCAGGTTTCAGTTATCAGAACTCAACTGCAACATTAACATCACCCCTATCAAATTTAAAGCATTCGCACCAAAATCATGGGATTGGTTACAGGGACTAAAGCGATTGTGATTTATTATGGTCATGAAATGTGATCATTTGTGATGATGATTTTCAAAGATTTGCCTGCATCCCAGTCTGACATGTGACATGTGAAATATGTTTCAGATGTCCCGCAAGAAACACCATATAACTGTCAGAAGGGGACTATTGTTTACAGCAACTATGTGTTCTCCCATTAGGCTTTTCTGGAGATGGCGTATGTTGAGGCAGCTCAGGCCATGGTTCAATACTACCAACTCACTCCAGCTATGATTACCAATCAGAAGCTTCTCATACGAATGTCTAAGAGGTACAAGGAGCTTCAACTCAAGGTACGACTGAAGATCAAAGTAAACAGCAGTTAAAGGCCATAATAGCCAGTTACTAAACTTGAATTTCTTTTCTGTGTAGAAACCAGGTAAAGATGTTCAGTCAATCATCCAGGATATCAGCTGTCAGCGGGAGCGGGATGAGATGCAAGAACATGAACAGTAAAGAAACTCCTCATTCTCCTTTTAATCTCAAATGCGTCTTCTTGTGTGGTCAGGTTCTATGAGTCATAAGGAATCAAGGAAAACAAAAAGGAAATTCAGTGATTAGTAAATGTCACTACTTATACTGCCTAAAGCCTTCCCAAGGGAACTGTTATTTTTTGTTGATTCTGGTATCTCCTGTGAACGAAAGGGTTCAAGCACTGCTGCCTCCTATGGTAAAGATCTTGATCTGGCAAGCATATGCATTTGCTGTGAAAGAAAGAGGCAATGCATTTTTAATACTGTATTTCTTTTTTAATTACAGGTGATGTGTTAATGTATCTATTTGTGACAATGTAGAATTAATAACTGTAATATAACGATGGTGCAACAATTAAACCTTACCACCAGACCAAAGACCCCTCAATTCGTCCTCAGCAATCTGCCATAAAAGAGTCTTAACTTTATGACTTATCTAACCTTGATAAGTCGGATTCCGACCCAGTGACAGCCATTAACAATATCTATAATAATTATACAAAAAGAACCAATCTTCTCATTGATTGTCCAATTTGCCTTTATAGGTCATAGCGAGGCATCAGAATTAAATTAGGACTGTTTCATGACTAGTTAAAATTTTCTTGTAGTACATGAATCAGTGTTAGTTTTCAGATAGATGTTTTTGCTTTAGAAAATGTATCCATCTAAACTACCTATCATATCTC
The DNA here is from genome assembly GCF_900880675.1 of Sparus aurata. Taxonomy (NCBI): domain Eukaryota; kingdom Metazoa; phylum Chordata; class Actinopteri; order Spariformes; family Sparidae; genus Sparus; species Sparus aurata. The sequence goes on along the minus strand of NC_044187.1, from coordinate 26,783,752 downwards.
TCCAGCTACATGCCAGAGAGAGCACGCTCCCGCAGCCCTATCAGTCGCTCTCTGAGTCCTCATTCCCACAGCCCCAGTTTTACATCATGCAGCTCAGCCCACAGCCCCCAGGGGGCATCATGTAGAGGTCCAGAGAGAGGCAGCAATGGCATGGGCCCCCGCAGGGGCTCTTGGGATTGGTCATCACATTTACGGAGGGGTGAAGACGAAAGGGAGAGGGATGACCCATGGAGAAACGGGGGCAGCGTGGATGACGATCGGCCTAATGGACGGGCAGCTGACCGTCGGAAGGGTTACCAGAAACCCTTGGATCATATTAGCTCAAGATCTGCAGATGAACGAGGAGGAGGAGGTGGAGGTGGAGGTGGTGAAGGGATAAGAGCCAACAGAGACTGGCACCCACGAGGCAGCCCTCAAGGCATGTCCTTCAACTCTTACAGGAACATGGAGGACGACTTCTACATGAAGGAACAGATGTACAAGTCTGACAAGCCGCCCAGACCTCCATACCAAAGGCACGATGCAAAGTCAAAGAGAAGGGATGGTGGTGACTACCACAGTAGATCAAGGCATTCAGAGTTTGAGATGACTGAGGAGCCACTTCGCAGAGCCCTGGAAGACAAGAGACAGATGTCACCAGACAGGGGCAGGAGCAAGAAGACAAGCCGGAGGCACACCACTGCAGAAAAACATGATAGGGAAAATGCTGCTGAAAACCCTGTGAGTAAAAAAAAGTGCATTATTCTTCTATACCTACTTTACGTATCCTTCTAGCTGCTAAGTAATTTCTTTTCCCAGGATCGCCAGTCAAAAGAAAAGTCTGTGTCCCCTCATCAAAGCAGCAAGCCAAAAGAGACAACCAAATGTAGTCAAGATAGAGACACTGTAAGTAAGCATTTTGATTGTTATTTTACATGTTAACTCCTTCAGGTCCTTATTTAAGTCCACAGGTTCACTGTAAAGTTGCAGGATACTGCTACTGTACTTGGAAAAGAGTATTTATAACTTTTTTCTTAATCCATTTTGTAGGTGAAGGAGTGGGAAAGTGGAGATGACACTGATGGAGAGTGTTGGTATCCTAAGAACATGGAGGAACTGGTCACTGTTGATGAAGTGGGTGGAGAGGATGATTCCATTATTGAGCCAGATCTTCCTGAGCTGGAAAAGTTTGTGTCTTGCCCCAAAGAGTCTGCAGAAGAAGAAGTTGTAGAGGAGCATATAGTACCAGCTTCTTCGTCCTCCTCGGAGGTGCAAGAGACATCTAACGAGAAGTCTAAACAGGAAAAGTTCTGTGAGGATGTTGGACACCAGGCAGAAACATCTGTAACTGTGAAACAAGAGAATGTTTTGACTACAATGAGTCCTGAAGACCAGAAACTCCAATCGCTCCAGTGTCCAGTGGCTCCTGCGCTACCATTACCTAACCTTAGCGATTTCCCAAATGAGGAGTTCAAGGCTGCACTGGAGGAGACATATTTAGAGGACAATGCAACCAAAAGCGGGTCATCAGAGGAGTCAATGGAAAATACCATTTGTGCATCGAAGGACAGCAAAACCCTGGAAGTGGGACAGGTCACAGAAACAATCAGTAACGGGGTTCAGCACAAGGATGACAGTCTTAAAAAAGGTTCATTTTAACAGAGAAGTCAAATGTTTCCCATTCATTATATTACATTACTTTAAGCATCCTAACGATCTATTCCAATACAATATATTAGATTATTAACCAATTAGTTGTTTGTCAAAACATGTGCAGCTATTTTGATAATCTATTAATTCAATTATTTATGTTTATACCAAAAAGGCATTCTAAAGAGGAAGTTGATATATTTCAAATTTACAGTCATTATAGTACCAGATTACCTGTGTTTCCATTGTTGAGCTATGTTGGAGGATAGTAAGAAAACAAAGGGTGCATTTTGAACAAAAACATAGTGGAAGATTAACTAACTTTGACTTATTCAGACTGCTGAAGCCCCATTTAAGCTTCAGCTGAATTAGATTGAGCTTGTGAGAATGAAGGCAATGAAAGCATATGTGGTAAGGTTTTGCTTACCCTGCCTTTCTCATAATTTCTACATCTTTTACAGAGATTGAGGCCCCCTCGCCATCTCATGAGCAAGACAAAGCTGTCGGTGAACACAGCATTCCTTTGGGTAAGCATCTCAAGTTAAATTATCACTATGACTAACTTGAAATGTTTTAAAATGCACTGAGAATAAATCAAGATTTAGGATCTCAGATATAGTTCATATAGTTCTCATTTTGACAGCAAATTTCAGGTTTATATTTCAGGTAAATATTTAACTGCAACAATAATGATTAAAACTAATGATGAAACTATCAGAATTCTCTGGCTGGATAAAAACCTGTCCATGAGTCTACGAACTAACTGGTCTATATTTAATCGTCGCCACAGATACAGGTTCATGGAGTCTTGAGCCTACGACCTTAGTCCGAAAGATAAAGTGTTGTCAGGCACACCATTAATAAGTTCACTGACAACCTGTTGCATTAGCACTCTAATTGACTGGAATTGCTTTGCCACTTGCTGACCTATTTCGATGAGCAGGTTGTGAAATGTTCCCCTGGGAGATGAGTATTTATATTGTCATTAGAGCTAGAATGACACGGCTGAGCACATGGCCAGTGTTGGACCTGCTGCATGGAGACTGACATAAGCTGTGGTGCAGTGTAACAACATTGGACCACAGTGCAGACATGAGAGCGTGGCTATTTCTGTTGTATGATGCCTGCAAAGTGTGTGTTTGTGTGTGTGTGTGTGTGTGTGTGTGTGTGTGTGTGTGTCCAGAAGGCTCTGTATCCATTGCTAGCATGGCTGAGACTAATATAAGGTTGATGAGTCATCTGATTGTTGTTGTTGCCATTTGTTTGTTTTTTTTACATTCTTCTGTATTCATTTGAACTAGAATAACATGCACTTTTTGCAATTTTCTGTAATCAAAGTGTAGTTCTATTAAAATGCACATGCTGTGCTCACTTGGTGGACTCTCTTAGTCTGTAGATACACTGCCTAAAATGTTTGTGTGTGTGTGTGTGTGTGTGTGTGTGTGTGTGCGTGTGTGTGTGTGTGTGAGAGGGTATTCATGTTACCAGCATAAGCCATTAAGTGGAAGAACAGTGTCCCATTCTTTATTATTCATTATACATAGAAGAAAATAAAATTGTGGTGTTATAGGCCCTTTTCAAGAGATTACATTTCATTTCATGTATTCATCATTTCTAAATGTTTTTGTGTACAAAAAAAATTCCCTTTTGGTTGTATTTCATAACTCAATGTCAACACTAGAGTAAAAAGAAAAGTGAAGAAAATAGTTTTAATTTGTTTGAATTTTTGTCAGTGATTTATGTCCCTTTTCTCATTCTGATAAATTTTTCTTTCATTTAAAACACTTCTCATTACTGCAGTGAGGGGTGCACCTGTAGAGGTTACAGTATTTGTCACTGATGGAGGCATTGTTTTGTTTCTGTCGTTGTTGAAAGAAAATAATGAAAAAATTGACAAAAATGTAAATAATTAGTAAAACAAATTTACACTGCACATAAATTAATTTATTATATAAATAGTTTTACTTTTAAAATTTAGATTCATTTACAAATGCTTCATTATTTTCCTTTTTTTTTTAAGTGCAGCATGTAATTCACTGGACTGCAGTATTGCCTCAAGTACTATCGCGGTGAAAATCCTTTCAGAGGAACCTTCATCTGTCGGATGCTGATTTGTTGGGCTTAGTTCTAATTGTTATGTTCACTGTCTAATAGGAGTTGAATTCATTGTTCCGCGGACCGGCTTCTACTGTAAACTGTGCGGACTGTTCTATACCAGTGAAGACAGTGCAAAGACCACCCACTGCCGCAGCACTGTCCACTACAGGAACCTACAGGTACACACTACACTGTAACACACACAGTTTTCAGGTGATGTTGATCATGGCAAGAAGAATTAAAATGAGAAAATCGAATTATACATTTCCTTCTTTTATTTATTCTTCCCTCCCTGAATTCCTGAATTATATGAGCGTGCTAACCCTCAGTAAAGGCAATGTGTACTGTACGCACATGTACAACATGTCTGTCTGTACGTTTGCTTTGATGATAGCGTACATGCTTCACTGTACTGCTGGTGTGGTCCACAGTCATTGTGGTCTGGTAGAAACATTTTATACACCACCTGTTGCTGGTTTGAGTAATGTCGTCATAGAGATTGTACATGTAATGTTATTTTCTTTGTCTTTCTTCTTATGTTCATCTGATATGGGAGATTACATTTTTTTACATTTTTTTTTATAAACAGGAACACAAAATACAGTGAAACTTTACGACCTTTCTGTAGCTACATGAGGGTCAATTTAGTGTACAAACATTAATCTAACTTTTATTCACAAAGCAAACATGCTCTTGGTATATTTTGGTTGTTGAGTTGGTTTACATTTTGTACCTAAACACTTTTCCTGCTAGATTGTAATCGGGCAATAGGCAAAAAAAGTACAAAGAACAATTTGTTCAACATTTGACAGCTGAAAATCTATATTATTGATATTTATTTTGATAATTGATCAAAATTCTGGTCGTTTGAAGGAATACACCAAAAACTCACTGTTTATGTTTTTCTCACATCTTTATGCCCTTATGAATTTAAATGACATTTTGTAGATATTTCAGACCTAAGCTGCCTGTAGTGGGGCCCGAGAGCCAAAGTTGGCTTCCAGATGACAATTTAAAATGTATTTCAAAAAGCTATAATATAAATTGCCATTTATGCTGTTTGTTTTTTTATTTTTATTTTATAATGCTAATAATTATATTGCTAATAATGATGTAATAATGCTCTAAATAGCTAGGATCCCTAATTGTAAATTCATTTTCATGACTCAAGCAACACACCCAGGAAGTGTGTCAATTAAGGAAACTTGGGATCCCAGTTCCATTTAGTGGACATTATTAACAATAGTTGTTTGCTTCGTTTTGCCCCTGCCCATGTCACGTTTCAGATCTGACCCCCCAAGAAAAAACATTTGGGCTCCAGTGGACTCAACAGTTAATAGAAAATAATCAACAGATCAGTCAAAAACACAGGAATGCGATCAGATGGGAAAAAACACACTCAGACAAAAGCAAAAATGTATACGGACACACTCTAGCACACATACATATACATACACACACACACAAATATAGACTTTGCATGTAAACTTGCAACTGTATTAGGTTTCTCATTATTGACCATTCAGTGCCAAGTCGTCTTGCATTTCTCTCGTCCCCGGCAGCACAGCTGAGGCAAGGCGGAGGAGCAGCAATTTCCTAACATGGATTACATTCCAGGAAGAAAAAACTTGTTTTAAACAGTTGTGCTGTCTGTCAAAGCTGTGTGTGTATATGTGCGTATGTGTATGTGGGTTGCAGTGTATGTAGGTGGGTGTGTGGTTAATATATTTTATTAGTTTTATTCTTTTTTGACCGCAGAGCTACTTTCATCTGTAGAGTCTAACTTCAACACAGTGTTTCAGTACAGTAACCACTGTACTAAATGAAAAGATTTGGAAGAAAGAAAGACAACCCCCGACCGTGAGAGGCTCCCATTCTCATATACAGTATTTGAGTCATCTAAAGTCACACCAACATACCAACATGAGTCTTTGATCTTAATGCTGATATTTTTCTGACTGAAGCTGATAGTTCGTAGCTGCTGATATTAATTCATTATTAAATAATTGGTTAATTATAGTGTGTCACATATAATTTTCTACATAATCATCTTTGTAGAAAATCCTTTAATATTCTTGAGGTAGATGTGCTAGTGGCATTGTTATAGAGGTCTGGGTTTGGTTATAATTTGGAGAAAAGAATATTACCTTGTGTTAAAAAATGCTTTTCATGCACTCAAATCATAATTCACATACAAAGCTATATATATATATATATATATATATATATATATACATTTTTTTTTTTTTTTTTTTATATATATATACATATATACACACACACACCTACATTTTTGGGGATTGTAAATGTTTTCTTATTCCTTTCTTCCATTTGTCCACAGAAGTACCTGTCCCAGCTGGCAGAGGAGAGTCTGTCGGGGGGCCTTGCTGAACCTTCAGCTGCACAGTGACAGCAGCTTGACCCGTCACGTGTTGTACCGCGAACAGCAGAGGAGAGATTCATGTATATGTGATGTTGGTGCAAGGCTACGTTTATGTGACACATGGAAGCTAAAGAATATAAACAGTTGTACTGGTTTTGATATTTTGGTAGAAGGGATTCTTAGATGTCTTTAATGGACAACCTCAGCCATAGATGCTTGTACAGACCTGCAGCGTTATGTATAGCCAAGCTACAGTATTTAATTTAATTTTTTGGTTTTTAAATTTTCTTACAATTTAGTTTATTGGATTGTGTGTGATAACATGTATTTGTTTATGTTTTTGGAATTGGAATGTATTTACAATTATTTCCAAATACTGAGAAGACAAACTTTATCAGTATGTGCTTTTGTCAGTCCATTAGCTGAGTTTAAATCAATTATACTTGTCCTAACAACAATGATACATTTAAAGCTGCAAAATGACTTGAAATATGTGCCAAGGAATGTTTTTACTCAGTTAAAGAACTGAGGCTGATTCTCAGGTTTGTCGTATTTGTTGAACAGATTTTGGTGTATAGCTCAGAACTCAACATTTACATTTTTATTTATACTTGGGGCTTTAAAGGCACTTGCTGTTTTTCTTTAATCTTGTGCCAATAAGAGCACTATAGTATGTTCGTCAGGTTAAGATGTACATCATTTGGGTTAACAATGATGCAACTATGCAAAAAATGTTTGCAGATTTATGTTGGATTTAATTCATAAGACAATCAAAGTGATATTTACCAACATATGCAATGCCTTAAATATTAAAGACCTTAAACCGGACCACATGTTTAACTTAACATGCAATGTTTCATGTTACAGTAACTTGTTCAAAAGGATTATTAAGCCAGAACTTGTTTTTGTATACGGTAAATACTGTGACTTCAACAATAGTCGTTTTATTTTATTTTCATACGTTTTTTGATGCAGCAAAACTTGAATAAACGTTTTAAAGTTGTTTCAAAGGGTACTTTGTTTTTCAAAAGAATATTATGTCAAACAAATGGCGTATTCTTTGTGGTGTAATGTAATACAGTCATGAACACCTCCCAAAGACAGGGTATAGTACACCATCCATCCATTGCTTTTCTGCACCATGACTTGAGTCTAAGAGTTGTAAAAGGGCTCCACCAAGTGTCGAGGCAAAAAAACATCCAGGTGCAAAAAGTAAATCACATAAATGCATTTGTTAAACTTGGTTTGGATATATCACATTTGTCCTGTACCAAATTGTTGGCATTTTTTTTTGTAAAAATAAATGTATAAATGAAAATAAATATTTCACTGTCATGTATTTTGTAAGCTTAGTCACATTGGAGGTTCAAACAATGTTATATTAAGTGAACTAACTGTTCAGGATGATTAACATGCTTTGGCTAGAAGAACAATCAGTCAGTCAGTCATTTTAATCAATATCATCATCACTATCATCATGAATTAACCAGAATGTTGTAGCTGATATCAAGATCTGAAACTGCCAGAATAAAAAATAAATAGAGAAATAACTAAATGGGTCATTAAATAAATTATCATGCCATTAGATGCACCACAATAATATAAAAAATAATGGAGACATCAATAGATATATTAAATGTGACATGAATTGATATTTATGTTTTACTTGACTTCTTTTTTATTTACCTTTTCATCAATTGTGATATTTATTTTTCAATTTTATTTAACGTATTTTTTTATTTTAATATCTTTATAATTTTCCACATTGTATTTCCCCCCTAATTACTTCCACCAACTTTTTTCAGTATTTTCTTTTTACTTGTCTTTATCATGAATGTATTATGGATCTGGACACCAGGCTGTTGTTCGGCCTTTGCCTCCAATTTTCGTGGCCAGTTGCAGTATTAAAACGAAAAATTCAACTTTGGCCCAAAAGGCTACATAAAACTGATCCAGAAATAAAATCCAAAATCAATCAAGGAATTAATTAATTAATTAATTGAAAAGAAAATAAATAGATGAATTAATACAAAAGTAAATAAATACAGGGGCAAAATAAACCAGTATGTCACATTTTATAGAATAATAAATGCCCATTTAACTCAACTTTTGGTGCATGTAAAGAGACGTGTTTATTTAGTTGAGTCAGTTCTAGTTTTCCACACGCTGACGTGATGTACAGGCCAGAGAGGTGCTGTTCTCCCGCACCACAGGTAGGGGGCAGCAGCCTACCAGCCGCACAGACCACACAGAACATGCGAGAAGAAAATCCCGTGTTGGATTTTCATTGGCCCTTTGTATTTAAAAGCCCACACACCCCCAGCCAATCACATGAGGAAAAAACACACCTACGCGCCTGCGTTGCTGGGTAGATAAAACAAAAACAACAGGATCCGTGTTCAGAGTTTGAAGCTCGGACACAACAAACGGTCAGTGATTTCACTGTGAGTTATTTAATCGATAAAGCGAAAGAAATGCATGTTTTCCATCCAAGTGTTAAGGATTTAATGATTTTTGTCGAAGTAGCTTAAAGATATTCACCGTGCGAGCGGACTGCAGTTTAGATTAAATCTTTTACTGACTTTTGGTCTTTAGTAAGAGATAAAAGACGAATGAGCGATGCATAATAAGCACTAACGAGCAGTGAATTGCATGTTTTCATAGTATGTATGTAGTTGTAGTTGTTGTTCAACTGTGCAGTTAGCGGCTCTGCAGTTTGGTCTTTTGACGCAGCTATTACCGCTGACAGTAAACATTCAAGCTAGCGCAACGTTAGCCATTGTTTACCAACAGAGTGACTTTGAATGAGAAGGGGGAGGGGAGCCTGTGGCTGTGCAGCATGTCCGGGCTTGTTATTAAAGCACGTCTGCGTATTACATTTCCGTTTCCTTTTCAACATTGCAGGTATCATTTGGAAAATTATTGTTTTTGCACGCTGCCAAATCCAATCTGTTGTGAAACATGGCAACTGACTGCGCGGCCTGGCTGAACGCGAACCCCGTCGGTAAGTGTGAGCCAGTCACAGCAGTTTGATGCTCCATCAGCTGTGTCTGATGTGGGGCACTGGGACTTTTTCATGCGGAAGTGGTTGATTGCTTATTTCTTGCACTGCCTGCAGTATTTGGGGTTGTTGAATTTGCCATTGATTTCACTCTGCTGCTCAGCCTACATGTTGTGGCTGACCTCAAACAGATGTTGACTATAGTAACATAATCTGACAAAAACATATTTTTTATACAATATTCATTGTATTTGCATCTGAACAAATAATAATGTATGTATCAGCTGTAGGCTCTCTGATCTGTCTTGCACATAATAGCTTCTTACTCCTAAACTCTCCCCTATTTTTCCTCTTGTAATGAAACAGAGGCTGAGGACCTGAGTGACTCCTTTGCATCTGGAGAAGAAGACAATGGTGGATCAGTTATCGCCAACAAAAACATCAACAACGAGATCAATGGCAACTGGGTGTCCTCGTCCAGCAACAGTATCCATGAAGCGCGTCTCAAGGCGAAGGCCAAGCGGAGGCTGAGAAAGAATTCCTCCAGGGACTCTGGCAGGGGAGACTCTCTCAGTGACAACGGGGATGCAGTCAGAGGAACCACGGTGGCACCCACTAGCCCCAAGAGCAAGCTGCTGGACAGAAAGTCTCGATTGGGCAAGGGAAGAGGTCTGCCAAAGAAAGGTGAGATGAAACATTTCATAATTTAAGCATTTGTTTCTGAAGATGGTGGTATGATAATGTTATGTTGTCTTGCACAGTGTGATACCAAGTGTCTCAGTTTCACAGGATAACCATTTGCCTGTCGTTGACACAGGTGAATAAAAGTTCAAATCAAAGAGCCCCTGCTGTTTCAGAGCTACAAAGGGAAAGCCTTCTTCACTGTGTGACCTGCTACTATCGTCACCTGATGGCTTTCCTTTTAGGAGCCATAAACCAATTGACATGTTCACAAATGGCTAGTTGATCTGGAGCAGGTCACGTCCATTTAAAAGCACCCTTTTTTTTGTCTTGCCATCTGGTCAGCCAAGCTTTTCTGTAAATTTCCATTTGAGGTTAAACGGTAATCTCGGCAACATTTGTGTATAGTGTACCAAAGTTGCTTTTGTTTGATATTCTGCTAATGCAATGGATGGGGCGAGCATATTTCACCCTTTGGACTGTCATTAGTTTCTACAGAGGCTGCTTGCTGTTATTGTGAGGGAAAATTATGTTCAAAATTAAGTTACAATGTTAATACAGCCAGCGCAGCATTTGTTAGTCCTGTGTTTCAGTTTGATCTGATTTTGTATCACTGAAGTGAGACGATCTTGTGCGCCAGGGCACAGTGACAAGTATAGATATATACTAACTGATTGTGTGTGATGTTGTTGCATAATGGCTCACTGTGGTTCCTTATCCAACTTGTATATCAAACCAAAGATAACTTCTCTGCCCTGCTATGTTCTTCGCCTCAACTGTATCTGATAAGTTACTACAACACATCACACACGTATAAGTAGATTAGAAATGTATCTACATCTTCTGTTGTCTCTCACTGTGAAACCTCATTCAGCGATGTAAGCACCCAACGACTACATGTATGCAGACTGCATCACAGTTCAGCCACTTGGCTCTCCCCATGGGCAGTTGAACTGGAGCAAGTGTAGTTTCTCTTGGCACAGTGTCTGTCCATTTTTCAGGTTGCATAACAGAAGTGCCACGCCACTGGAGCCCTGTTATTTGAGCTCTGAGTTCTGCTGCATTAAATGTTCATGCATTGCAGTTCTAAAAGACAAATGCAGTGGATGCACAGAACCTTTGGTTAGAGCAAACTAGTGCGGACCATGTTCACTTAAGTGGGACATGTTTGCACAACGCTAAATATAGTAGCATGTCATCTGCCACATACTGGGTGGGACTAATGGAGGTTTCAAAGCATGTGACACAAGCTGCTTGGTCCTGGGCTTCTTAAACTGTCTGCAATCTGTTGGTGCTGACCTCAGACACAGCAGATGTTTGTTTGTGTAACATGTACAAAGGCGTCACCTCTCCAGATAGAGAGATTATATCACAGCATGTTTGGTTGTGGGGTTGAAGAATTTATCTTGGGAATTAATACAGTTTATACACACTGATAATGATCCATATGACATTAGTATTGCTATTGCAACAACTGTTGTGTTATCTTTGTTGACCAGCGGACAATTACTTCCTAAAGTCTAACTTGTGTTATGAACTATAACTGAGAGATGTGCCGCGTGAGAATTGTGCGTAAGATGGTGATTGGTTGAGCGGTTCTTTTGGATACAGACATCCTACAGTAAGTGGAGCGTCACCTGTGAAAATCCATTGTGTGGTTCCAAGCCAGTTCAACACGGCTCACTCTGTGTGAAGTCAAAGGCCCACTGTTTTTTTTCCAAATGACAGTTTTAACACCTTTTTCTTCTTGAAAATGAATCTGTGAGACTTGACTCATCAGGGCCTGTGATGAATATATCACATGTTTTTGAAAATAATCTGGATATATCAGATTATGTTTGGAGCTCAGGAAAACAAAATAACTGGAAGGGCACCGACGACCTCACAGCATGGGGCTGGTCATGCTCTTAGTGAGTGAATTCAGTAAATTTGTCTGGGATTTGTCTGGAACTAGTTACATTTTCATAGTGGACATGGTGGGAGACCCTAAATTCCTTGTTACAAAAACACTTGAGATTAAATTCAATTAAGTTTCTGTGTCTCCGTATTTTAAGAAATGACACCACACTTTGTAACACTTACCACTCCACTTTCTTATTAATTCCGCTTTGAAAAGGGTTTGAAATTGTTTTTCAGGCGTCATATTTAAATAAAAACATGTTAAGAGATCCTCAAGCTCTTTTTCTCTTCATGCTACTTAACTTCCTTTCCTTTCCATATTCAATTATGAGCACTTCTTTTTTTACAAAACTTGGTAACCACTATATGTTTATCAGTGAGTCTTTTGAATATGATACTCCACATGGCGTTGCTTTTTACCATATCCCCTACTGTGATGATATCAGATATCATGTCTAACATCATCACTGACCTTTGTCTGCAGGTGGGGCTGGAGGGAAAGGTGTGTGGGGCCGATCTGGTGAAGTTTATGAACCAGAGCAGGTAGACGAGAAAGACCCCAACTATGACGAAGCTCAGGTACTGACCATGGTGTTGATATTGTAGAAAAGAAATCCCATGCACAACCCTGCAGTTAATATTCCTCAAGTGTAGGTTATAATGTGTAATTGTCTGAGACCTGGAGTGTGATGTGTGTTTCACAGGAAAACTGTGTGTATGAAACTGTGGTTCCTCCGCTGGATGAGAGGGACTTTGAGAAGACTGTCACCCCCATAGTGCAAGAGTACTTTGAACATGCAGACACGAATGAAGTAGCGGTAAGTGTGCAGGAAACAACCTGTCAGTAAACTAGTGCTCTGAAAATAACAACAGTTGCCACTGAGCACAACCTTAAAGCTCGTTCCAAGTTCACGTCTCTGTCCACATTCAGGAGCTGCTTGCAGAACTGAACTTGGGCCCCATGAAGAGCGAGGTTCCCTCGTTGGCTGTGTCGCTGGCCCTGGAGGCCAAAGCCAGCCAGCGGGAGCTCACCTCCAGGCTGTTGGCTGACCTGTGTGGGTCCATTCTGTCCCGCGGTGACATGGAAAGCTCCTTCGACAAACTACTCCAGGAGCTGCCGGACCTGGTCCTGGATACACCTGGAGCCCCGCAGGTGAGCCTCCTAGAACACCATGGATGTATTGGGGAGAATCTGGATATAACAGTTTGATTTCTGGGATATAATATTACGCAGATATTCTACATAGCTTCCGCATTGTTCGGCCAATAGAGGATTGCAGCAGAGGCTTCCCCCAGCCAAGCTAGCTAACTTCTGTTTTAGCCCTTCGCTAACTTGAATGTAAATAAAATGGTTTAATCGTTCGGCTCTTCTAGTCTTTCCACATGGATCAAATTCTGGCAGTGCTACAAATAATTTCACCAGAAAATGTATCCACTGTTAACAGCTGCTACTTTCACAATGTTTACTTTTAGGAATAAGTCTCTTGGGCTAGAGTGCATCATGTGACGTTGTAATTATACGGTTTAGCTGCTATTTACGATTGGCTTTAAATCCCACCACAGTTCCTGGTGGGTTGGTGTACACCTATAGCAGTGGTACTCATACAGCTTTTGTCTACAAGTGCCACCAGAATAAACAAAGAATGAAAAGTTTATTGTAACAGCTTAAATTTTTTGTGACATCTTGGATATTTCAACAAACCAGTAGAACGGGCTCATACCTGCAAACAAACGAGGCATTCTGTTTGAATTTCAATCAGTCTGTGGTGTAGCACAATGGAACAACAGTGTGGTTTGACATGTTGATGTGTGGGAGAGAGCTAGTGTGTGGCGTGTGTGTATTTGAGCTCTTTCCTTTTCAGCCTGCACAGACATGAGATCTCTGGCCATTGTCTGTCTGTGCTGGCAAAATGCAAGCTCAGCGAAGGACGCTCAAAGGGTTATTGGTCTCCTCCCCCACACCCCTCCTCTCACTGTCTCATTTAGGCTCCCTGGTCATTTCTGTCCCACTCTCACAGTTCTCCGTGGATTTAATGGCGCATTATGACTCTGCACTGTCTCGCTGTACGCCTTTCACTCTTTTCTTATTTTCTGAAACACACAGACACTCGCACAGACTGCACACTCCTCTCTTTCTCCTCATGTGCCTGCCAGTCTGGCCTCTGCCACAGTGCGATGAGACGGAGCTGCCTTTCGTCTGAACAGGAACAATGATGAGTGATGAGCGCAGGCTTTGTGATGGCCAGAAGAGCAATGCAAGCTCTTTTTGTTTCCCCGAATCATGTGCCCTACTCACTACTGTAAACAAACACACACACACAGACACGTGCCACTGAGGCCACTGTCAGTCATCTGTTATGTCAGTGTTGTTGTCGGGTTTCCAGTTCTTCAAACATAAAGAATTTTGTTATGTGTAACAGCATTGTTGCAGGTCTTTGGTACTTTACTTGATTTGCTGTTTGTTTCACTTACGAATACACTCAGACTTTCAAAAAGGAGTGGTTGATGTAATTTAATGTATTCTGGTGCAACCATATTCAGTTTTTTTGCTGCAACAATAATAGAATTTAAAGAAACAAAACGAAAAACAACAGCCTTAACATTGCTCTGTAATAATGGCTTTGGTCTGTCTCGTCCATATAGAAAAAACAAAAGAATTCCCAGGTGAAAGCAAATAAAACGCCAAAAATCTATGAAAATGCCAATGGCTTTCTGAAAAACTGTTCATCCCTTACAGCATTCCTCAAATGCTCCTGCACAAAAAGAAGTGCTGTGTTTTGACCGAGTCGTTCATGAACATGAGGTCCTTAACGTTTGGCTTCATCCTCGATTGACTTCCCTGCTCTACGATTAGAATATCATGTCTGAGAATAAAGTTTCTATAATATGTGGTATATCTGTTTAACGTTGTGCTTTGCAGTTTGTGTGTGGTTGTTAAGATTTTTTTCTCTCTTGTGTTTATTTTTCAGTTGGTGGGCCAGTTCATTGCACGCACTGTGAGTGATCAAATACTGTCAAAGAGCTACATCGAGGGCTACAAAGGCAGAGTTGACTGTGAATATGCAAGGTATGCTTGTTTGTTTGTGATTTCATCTTCCTGTTTGGTGATATTATCGTACAAGTTTTAAGAGATTATATCAGGTTGTAAGTGTTTACAAGTGAGATCGACTGCTAAAGATCAGAGGGTATTCAGTCGACAATATCACACAAGAGCTTTGTCATATCTGTAATAGTCATATTATTAAATATAGCATAAAGAGAGATGTCACTTCAGGAGGGACGGTACAAAAGAGCAGGCCACCTTAACTTAAGTTTGAGTTTTGTGACCATGCATGTAAACAGGAATAGAAATGTATTATTAAAGGTAAACATAACAGAATTTAGATATGTTTGAGTAATTTTAGTCTGCATATAAGAATAATTCTACTTTCAGTAAGTACAGTAAGAACATCCATAAAACTGGTGTAACAAATATGTGCAACACTGGACTTACTGGCACTGGAGGTGCAGTGTGATAACTTGCAAGTCATGGAGAAGGGGAGAGGGGACAGTGACAACACACAAACCTTTTTAAAACATTTTTTTTTAATCTTCCAGGGCGGCACTAGATCGGGCGGCGGTGCTGCTGAAGATGAATCTGGGTGGCCTACGCATTGACAACCAGTGGGGGTCAGGCGGGGGCCAGAGACCTGTGACACAGCTCATCAAAGGGGTAAATAGATGTGACAGCAAAGTCGGTTCACTAAAATCATAGTTGGTCATTGCTTTAATGAAAACAATTCACTTGTATTTTTCTAAAAAACTGAAAAACAAATGATACAACATAAACATAATTTTACTGTATCAACTGTATGCAACTGTCCCTACAACCATGGTGTTTATTTCAACAACTCTCTGTGGCTGTCAGAAAAATCAACCAAAGGTTATTAACAGCAATTTCCTTTCCTGTCAGATGAACCTGCTGCTGAAGGAGTACATCCTGTCTGGAGACAGCAAGGAGGCTGAGAGATGCCTGAAGGATCTCGAGGTTCCACATTTCCACCACGAGTTTGTCTATGAGGTAAACCTTTATGCTTTAGTTTGAAGCAGAATGTCCCAGCTTGGTCTCATCTGAAATAAGTAGATACATTTAGATGTGTGTTTTTACTGCTTCTTGGTTATGTGTATTGATACAAGGCTGTGAATATGTCTGTCCTCAGGCGATAGTGATGGTGCTCGAGTCCAAAGGAGAGAAAACATTCAAAATGGTTTTGCAGCTACTCAAGTCGCTATCCAGTTCCTCCGTCATCACTGTGGACCAAATGAAAAGGGTACGGTGCCACCTGGTGCTTGAATTATGCACTGCACGTCATAATTTGTTCATCATTGTTGTATATATTATTATTGTTTATTGTTTATAGCACACTGTGCACTGTATATATACACTATGTATATATTGGATTCTATTTATGTTATGTACAAAGTGTTTTATTTGCGGACCCACTACTGCTGCTGTAACAAAATAATTTCCCAGTCTGGGATCATTAAAGTAATTATCAATCTATCTATCTATCTATCTATCTATCTATCTATCTATCTATCTATCTATCTATCTATCTATCTATCTATCTATCTATCTATCGCAAACTTTTCTAAGATGCCATCTAATATACAGTGTTCTTTTTTTCCTCCATAGGGATATGAAAGGGTTTATATGGACATTGCTGAAATCAACATTGATGTCCCTCGTGCGTACTTCATCCTAGAGCAGACTGTTGATAAAAGCTTCAGCATGGGAATCATTGATGTGAAGTTAAGAGACCTTTGTCCCTGTCGGTAAGTGTACACAACAGATTTTCACACACCTCACTCTTGTGCTGGGGGAGATGTGTTTCCTTGCTTTTTGGTTGTTTGTTTTTTAGTTTGTTGATGTGTTGTGTCTCGTGTCAGGGGCCGGAAGAGATTCGTCAGCGAGGGAGATGGCGGTGTTGTCAAAATTGAAAGCTACTGAGGAGCCCTTTTTATGTGCCAGATGTCCGGAAAAGAAGAGGATAAAGCTACTTTTTTACTTGCATATTTTTCAAAATAGTTGGGTACATTTTCTTTCCCTTTGAACAGTTATAAGAATGTACATAACTGAAATTGAGGTGAGGTATCAAAAAAAAAAACCAAGCAGAACTGCACTTTTGATTGAAACTGAAGTAGATCACTTTCTCCAAGGTGTCTCAGTATAAACATTTACATAAGCTAACCCTTAAAGTGCCACACCTCTCAGTGTCAGTCATTCCATGTTGTTTTGTACAGTATTTGCTTGATTTCACTGCCACTCCTTTTGTGTTTTCTAGAAAGCAGTGTTTGTACAGAGGTGACTGATTTGTGTCAAGAGCTTTATAAAGGGGTATAAAAAAAATAAAGGGGAGCATGTTGGTAAAAATGCAATACTGGCTCCCTAACTAGCTGCTGTTTCTATGCTGTGCTTGACTTTTCTTTTTCTTTTTACCCTTTAAATTACACAAAAATGTAATTATTGAAGGTGTCAAGACATGAGTACAGTGCAAAAACAAATACCAGTCGGGTAACTTAACAAAATGGTGTTTAGAGTGTTTATTTTTTATATCTGGGGGATACTGGTGTGTCAATGTACCACGTATTGCTCCTTGTTTGTTCATTAAATCACTAAAAAATAATCCAAGACTGTTTTTCTAAATGTCACAATATTAAAATTCAGTGCTATGTTACTACATCCAACTTAAGTCTGTTATCTGACATTTACCTTCATTTACTTAAGATGTAAGACGTTGACTGCCATTTTCTTGTACGCATTACGGCCAAATTGCAATGACACAAATAGAAATTTCAAAGGCTTAGTGGCCGACCATACAGGAAACGTTGGCAGGCAAGAGATCTAATCCATACATCATTCATCAATGACTAGTGAACAGCGAGACATATGAGTCGACTGTTATAGCTCATGTGCCCACAACCTCACCACTTCCTTTGCCTTTCTGTTTCTTGAAATCACTGGGTTTGTGCCTCCCATCGGAAGGACTTTTCTGCCAGTTTGACTTGTCCTGCTGCTATGAATCTTCCACGACGCCTCCATTGGGCGTCTACTGCAGCTGCTCCCTCCCGGCCAGTTCCTGCTGTTTGACAGCCTCTTGAGCCTCCATCTGCATCTTCTCCAGCTTCTCCAGGGTGACGGATTTGAGTGGGAGCAGCTTTGGCTTACACAGAATCATGGTTGGGACATCTTCCATGGACAGCTGCCCTGTGGATGTTGTGAAAAAAACAACAACAACAACTCCAAGATGAATTCTTATATTTGATCAACTAATCTTGGCATAAATGCAGAGATGATGAAAAAAAAAGATTTGGCTGGGTTGTGTCTGTACTTTATATAAGTACAGTATAATTGTGCCATTCTGGTAGCCTGCAGCGCGCCAGGATTGGAAGGGTGTCCCAAGTGTTACATCTTTAAGCTCTCAATGCAATTGCTCCCTACTGTTTGTTTGTTTTTTTTAAATTTAAATCCCTGTTCCACTAGTGGTCAGTTTTTACCAACGCATCAAACATCTGGGTATTTCAGACATCTGGTGCTCTGGCCCCTAAGCAGCTTTTACACATTAATACGCATTGCACTTCTAACAGCATTGATATACTGTCACACAACTATGGTACTGAGCCATATTATATAACTGTTGGTACAGTAACAATGGTGTTGAGCTGTAAAAGAGACTGTAAAGAGAGAGCAGACAGCACAGCACACCCACTGACTAATTTTGCGAGCTTTTGCAAATTTCTAAACAGTTCACATGTTGTATCGAGCCCCACAAACAATCTTTTGTTTGTGACTACTGCTGTCCAAACAGCTGCTGTGGTACAAACCTTGTTTAGGCAGAACTTCTCGGAATACCGACTTGACTTCTGGCATTTTGTCTTCTGAGTGCTCGCTGAAAGGTAAATCAGTAGATTTGTTTATTGCATTTAACACATTTTTATCTGACATGGATTTATTTGGCATGACAGGGAGTGTACTGAATATCCGTGAATGCAAAAGGAGAAGCCAAAGATTTTAGAAATGTGACACTGTGGGGTCATGAAGATAGCTGCTAAGGCTGCTGGGTATTTCTCAGTTGATAATGAATGGTGCTCTGACTCAGGAGTCCTGCTGTAAATTGATAGAGATTGAGTTCTGGCAAGGCCGAGGCATGAGGTTGTTTTGAACTTTAGCATTATCAAATACTCAGAGATCGTATTCAGGCGAATCGGCACCACAGAAAATAGTAAGATGTCATTTTAAATTTAGTCCGCATCATCAGATACACGTCAGTATATGTCGGAAACGGTGACATCAGGAACAAAACATAGGACCGTCCTCAAGCCCCGCGTAAAGTGACTGAGTCATTGGTGTAATTTAAAAGACTGGGAAAAGAAATCGGAGCCCGTATCTTATAAGAGCGAGTCAAAGCTAGGGGTAATGCTAGCCAGGTTTAGCCTAGCACGTAATTAGCTAACTAAACGGCAAAACATAGGCCAAGCTAAAGTAACGGTAGCTTTCATTTAGCGATCGACCTCAAATATGTTCACTAACTGACAACGTAAATCTACAGTGTCTTTCTATGGTCGCATGTGAACACAAATCAAAAACACTATCTCTAAAATGTAATTGTTGATAATCCTACCTCCAGCACGATTACAGCCGTTGTCAAGCCAACACTTCCGCAAGAATCACATGACTTCTTCTTCGCTTTATTTCTTAGGCATAGTGTTTTACTGACACCTACAGGTGGCTCTCAGAACAACACAACTAAATAAATCCATGGCCATCTTTGCACTTTTAATTTGTTTAATCAATAGTTTTGCACAGTTATTGTAGAGATATGTTTTTATGTCTCTAATCAAATAAAGAAATAAAGCCCTGGCTTGTTCATAGGTGCTTGTTGGGCTTTCACTTTCATAAGATTTTGCTTTCATTCAGTTTGATTTATTCCATACTTCTTTTTGATGCCATTAAAGTCTCCACGAGGGGTTTTATATATCAAGTCTAGACAGTGACTGACTACAGTCACTCTCACCGATGAATTATCTATAAATTCACATCTTTTCAAGTGTCTTTGTCAATTTACTGTTGGTTATTGTATTGGGCTTTATAATCACCCAGTGGTACAAAATAAGTACATTTAATCAATGTGCAATTGTACTGTACAATTTTAAGTTACTTGAAATTTACTTTAGTTTTTGCATTTTATGCTGCTTTTGCTTCAAGCCGTCTACATTTTCACAAACATTGTGCTGTTGACCTCAATACTTTTCATAGACATTCATTTACCAGTTAAATCACAGAAACATATAATGATATGATAAAATATGATTAATTGAAAAAGGTGACATTACCCAACACTGTAATACATAGTCTAAATTAGCTCCTGCTCCACCAACTGCAACATGGAAATGCTCCTGATATGTTAAGGCATCAATAATAATCATCCAGTAATACGGTAGAGGATCTATAAACCTATGAATAAACCCCATTTACTTATTGCTTTGATACTTAAAGCATAGTTTGCACTTCCACTTAAAGTTCCACTTCCACTGAAAAAAATTGCTTAATTTTCACTTCAGTTGGATTTTTGGACTTCATTGTGTTGAATTATTGATGTATGTGCAGGGATTGACACCAGACAGCTGTTTATACATCTACTGAATGAGTAAAGTTTATCTGCTTCTCTTATCAGCTTTTTCTGTGAATGCCATGACTCAGTGGAATGCTCTGCGAGATGACATGAAGAACTGTAACTCTATCAGCAGCTTTTAAAACAAGCTGAAAAATCTACTGAAAGACACTCAATGCTGTCTGATATCACTGCATTAAACCTGAATAATACGTGTGTGTGTGTGTAAAAGTGTGTGTGTGAAAGTGTGTGTATGTGTGTGTGTGTGTGTGTGTGTGTGATGTACATCTCTCTGTGTTATGTTTGTTATAGCTTTTATTTATCAGTGATGTTTTATAACAATGTGAACTTTTAATTATGACCTGCCAAGGGACCGCATATGTTAATTAGCTGTAAAATAACACAAATAAAACAAATACAATTTAATCTGTGCTCATCTTAAATCTGAGTTTGATGATCATGATTCTGGGGCAATAAAAAGCTTATTTTGGAGCCAATCATGGTGAAATATTCTATTTGCCCAGGTGTGGAGAGGAAACTTTCTCTCACTGAGGTCACTGAGGATGGACAGTGAAGTAGGTGTCCAACACTTACAGATATGAAATGAAAAAATATTTGCATGTTCATATATTCTGGGTTTTTTTCAATGAGGAAAGGGTAGATGTAGATTCTAAACAAGGTGATTGAAATTGAGGGTGAAATCACTGCAAACAAAAATGACTATTCCAAGGAGATTATAAATCTGGTAAGGCTTCAAGTAAAATTTAGAATGTGGGATTTTTCTGCCTATAATGGGGTATAATAATCAGTATTAATACAGAAATAAGCCCTTTACTTGCAAGTTATGTATGTAAATGAAGCCAATGTTTATCCAGGAATATGTGATTGTATTTCAAAGTCTCGTGATAACATTGGTTAGGCGTGCGAATGACGCAGTTTGGTGGCAGGGGAGGGAGGGGAGCAGAGCAGCAGTGTAGGAAAAGAGGAGGAAGCAGCAAGGATGGCGGAGTCACACCTCTGAAGGTAAAACAGTTATATTATCACATTAACAGTGGAGGTTTTCACCAACACTGCACGGTTACGCGTGGCTCCAGAGACAATACACTCGTCGGGCTCTTGTTACGGCGTGTGTGACGCTAAAGTGTCATTTTGCGGTGGTGAGTAGGAACGGACTCTTTTGTTCAGCTTCGGAATGGCCGCTGTTTTTCACAGTGTTTTCTTTTTTTCCTCGGCTAATATTCAATACGGGAACGGCGCTTAGACACTGTGTGAACAGTGAGTCCACACCTTATGTGTCTTCGGCGGCCGCTCTGCTGGGGTAACAACTGCCTCCACCGGCTGTTGTCTCCGGGTGTCTGCTGCCCGACTGCGCTCAGCTGGCTGCAGCAAGAGGTTTCCCCTCTCGGTCGAACTCACGGCGGACGGGTCGGTCCGCGTCCGACAGCCGCTCTGCTCGGGCCTACACACACAGTTAGCTCTGCCTGAGATGAGGCTAACTGCTGGATGTGAGTAAATATATCAGGGGAAACCTCGACACCAACTGCACCCTTTAATATGCGTAGCAATAGACGTTTGTTTTATTGTCTCATCCTGGTCGTGCTGCTTCTCTTCCTCGTTTGACTCAGAGGATCGCTCGCCAAAATACTGTTAGCTGCTCGGCTAACTTGCTCGCTCGCTGACGTTAGCGAGCTAGCAGTCTGGCACAACTGACGTTTGCTTTGCTGTTGACGTTTAGCTTAGCTGGTTTGATTTCCTGCCTTGTTGTCAGTCGTTTTAGTAGGCTCAGCCCGTGTGTTTTTCTCTTTTTTAAGATCGGTCGCTCGAGATACATAATGGCAATGTCTTCTTTCAGTCAGTTTCAAGGCTGGCTCTGCTAACATCAAACATTGTCAGCTTACGTGAGTTGGCTAACCATAGTTAGTTAGCTAGTTAATATGAGGTTAACAGTCACAACGTAACGTACAGCACGACTACTATCCGCGTAAAGGATTTTTTTTTCTCGCTCCAATTACCCTACTGTGGCACCAACCCTGGAAAGCTTTCCTTAGGTGTTCATATTATGTAAATTAATTAATGTCGAAAGGCGACTCGACTCCCCGACCTGGTGCCGTTTTGTCGGTAATCTGTTTCCAAGGATTTGTCATTGGCACACGTAGCCACCAAGCTAGCTGCGCCCTGTGGAGTGCTGTGTAGCAGCAATGCCTATCTTTAGCTGATAGCTGCCACCTCACCTCTGTTTTACTGTTTTCCCCACATTATTACAAGGATAAGCAATTAAACTGCTAGGCCAGGTCTAACTTAGTATACTTGGATGCTAGTGCACTGTCAAGCAATAATGCAGCAGCTAGCTTTCAGATATTCCCTGACTTTGTAACGTCATA
Organism: Sparus aurata; assembly: GCF_900880675.1. NCBI lineage: Eukaryota > Metazoa > Chordata > Actinopteri > Spariformes > Sparidae > Sparus > Sparus aurata. The sequence continues at coordinate 26,761,030 of NC_044187.1, read as the reverse complement.
CCAGTGATTATTTGCTTTACACATACGTTTTATTGTTATTCCCCAATTAGCTAACATAAATGTATTCCTTATTTAATCCAAATGCACTGTAATGCATAAACACAAGCAGGAGGGCAGAAGCCGGCTAGCTATGCTTAGGCCTAAATGCACTGACATCATAAGATGGGCTCAAGATATCCTTAATGGAAACTTCATTAGTTTCTATGTGGGTTGTTAGTGCCATGAAGTCCAAGTGTTTAATAGCACTTGCTAGTAGTGTTATGTTAGTGTTGATGGACATGCATTAGCTATTCTCCAAAGCTGTATGACTTGAACTTTGTATTTTATATCAACTAAATAGGAAGTACTACATTAATGGGACTGTAAAAATGCTTGCAAGTTTTGTGAGTCCAGTTCACTTTCCTATTAGATTAACATTATCCAGTGGTTTTGACCAACATACACCACAGGGGAACCTTGCACAATGACCCCACACCCACAACTGATTGTCAACAGTTGAGAACAGAGCACCAATGAATAGTGCTTCTGATCAAAACACATTTAAATATATGGCCTCATAGCAATTTGGCCATATTCCTGCACATAAGTGGGTTGTTCACGTCTTCAATGTCCCTTTCCTTAATGTCTAGACTGTTTAGTCTGTCAAGCCATGACATTCAGGCACAACAAGTGGGCACTGCCTGAAACCTCGCCAGGGATGGAAAAGTGAAACTGAATATCATGAAACCCTGGTTCTGTGGTTTTCTAACAGAGCTATTAAACAGGGATTTTTGTCTTCCGTTCCTTCTTCTGAAGTCAGAGCTCCTTTGGTGACCTGAATATTGAATTGATGTGCTGTTTTGCAGACATCTATGCAATCATTTGAAAGATGCAACTAAGAGTATGCCCGCTTTGGTTTGGTTAATATTGTTACTATTTAAAATAGTACATTTTAACTAAAAAATGAACTTGCACAATTTGATGCAAAACTTTTCCTTTGCTTTCATTCTTTCTAGTAATGCGTCCATGCAGAAAACATAAAGTCTTTAAATTCAGAGACAGATCTATACAGATAATATTCATGTGTACTTTGTTATAAACAGAATAATGTTCCAGGGCATGGACACGGAGAGTACAACCATAAAAGGAAGTGGCTTGCACAGTTTGGATTAGAGGCCCCAGAAATTGAGCTGGCCTGGCTATTCTCATTTTGTGTTAATAATTATTTGTACACAGGTATGGCCATTACAGCTAGTGTTAGATGCACCCCCTTATCTATTACAGGCTGAAAGAGCAGTGAATACCTTTTTTTATTTACAGAACACACTGTCAAGCATTCTATCATGGAAGGGGTTCTGCCATTGACCCAACATTTCTTTTACCCAAAAGGTCATATGACCTGTTGTTGTGGGGCCTTCATGCTTTGAAGGCCACTTCTAAAGATTACTCTCAGCAGTCCTAACCTTTTCACTTAGCTCTGATCCGGAGCCAAACCTGCCTCTCTTTTTGCCACGGCTTAGCTTGTACAAGTGCAGGATAGCTTTGTACACTCGCAGAGGTACAACAGCAACAGAGACTAAACAGAGACAGGCCGCCAGGGACATTCTGGCTCAGTTTGATGCAAAGGGTTGTGTGTTTCGTCTGGATGTCATTGAGATGTAAATATTCAATGTGGTTGTGCTGTTGCAGACTTTATAGGGGACAGATAAATAGCTGAATGCATGTTTAGGTGGGGCTGTAGGCTTACAGTAATGTCAAAACCCGCTGGGCCGTGTTTGTTTAGTAGGAGTAAGGTGGTGTGAGGTTATGCTCAGTACATTCAACAGATTTGCTTTGACTGGCATAACACTCTCAATACCACATGACTCCTGGTACTGACTGACAACCAACCAAACCTGTTGAAGTTTTCTTTTTGTCTCATGTGTAACGAAGAGTACTTTCATGGAATTAGGGTTAGTTTTTATTTAAAATTGTACATAATGCTGGCTACATTGCACACTAAGCCTGCAGTTTGCCCATGTAATAATTAATTTACATGATAATTTTTTAAATATGTTTGCAGTGATTTGTATAGTAGCATGTAGTATTATGCATCTGTTGAGAGAGGAGTGTCGGTGTGGATTTGTCGAGGCAGAATGGCTTAGACAGTCGCTCTTTCTTTCCAGCATGTTGCAAAAACATCTTCAGCTGAGAGCTAAAAGTTATGGGTGTGGTTCACCTGTAACATGTCACAGAAATAGGTGCAAAACGAGGAAATTGCCAGAGGTATGTCCCTCCATGCATCAGTTGCTGCCAGATGTTGTCAATCTTTAGTATTTGACACTGTGTTGCGTTGGATTTAACAAACTCCCTTTCACAGCTGTGCAGTACAATTTTTTTGACTGCGCACACACTCAGTGCATTTACATGACACTTGAGAAAACCGAATTACTGAGGTAGTCCGACTATGATCGGATTTTTAAGATGCATGTATACACCTTAGTCTGACTAAAATCGGACCGGATCGGATTTCTCATAGTCGGATTAAAACACCTAGATTATTTGATTGATAGTCGCATTACTCCTGCCTGTATACGTTCCATCAAATCGGATCAGATTTTGCGTTCTGCACAGGCTCAAGATTTTTTTCCCGGGGCTGTGAGCTGGAAGTAGAAGGGCGGCGGCGGCGGTGGTGGCGGCGGCGGCGTCTTTCCTCCGAAATAACCGCAAGCAAGAGCGCCATTGTGCATCTAGTTTGTGTAATTATCATGTACACCATATACGACATGTACAAAGATGTAGCTTCGTCTTGCTCTTCATACTCAGGGTTCTCCCCAGACGGTGGAACAGCGGCGCTGCGCCGCTCTACCGCTCGGTCAGCGCCGCTATACTCCGCGCGTGACAGTGTCGAGCGTCCGTCCGTCCGTCCGTCCGTCCGTCCGTCCGTCCGCCGTCCCTCGGTTGACGGCTAGGAGCTCCCGGCTGACGGCGATGAGCGTCCGTCCGTCCCCCGGCTGACGGAGTTGATGACCGGCTGTCCATACGTCCGTGTCTCCCCCCCCGGACTGACGTTGACGAGCGGTCGCCCCCCCCCCCCCCCCCGACTGACGTTGACGAGCGGTCGCGCACCCCTCTCCCCCACCCCACCCCCTGGACAGACGGTGCGCCGCTATACAAAGAATTTCTGGGGAGAACCCTGATACTCCATCTTACTCGAATGCCGAGGCAGAGTTTGATGTTGCTGGTGACGAAAAGAGGTCAGCCGGAGGTGGCTCTATTACCACTAGTTAAAATGGGGACAGCGCCACCTATCGTACCGGGGTATGACATGCTCCGGCCAATAATTTGATTTTCTCACAGGCATGTATACTCGGACAATTGCAGTTGTCTGATTGAGTGGCATAGTTGAACAATGGCTGTAATCTGACTAAGCTGTACATGTAAACGTACTGACTGATTACCTTAGGAAACCAACAACCAGTCCCTCCAGAAAAACGCGATTATGCGATCGCATAATTCAATGCATAATCAGCCAAAGTCCGCATATTTATGCAGTGGCTGCATTTTTTTCAAATACACCGCACTTTCGCCGCATAAATTGCCGATTTCCGCGCAAAATATGCGGGGCTTGCATGATTTCATAATCCCCGCATCTTCGTTGCAAAAAAGTCACATATATCTTAGCAGAAAGTTGAAAAATGTTGCGTTTACTTCACACAAGAGCAGCCATTTTCCCCTGTTGCCATGGGAAAGTTATGAAGCGACGTAATTACGCGACGTGAACATCATCAAAAGCTGCAAACCCCGCGATGAAGCCATGAAGAAGCCCGCAAATCAGTCTCATTTGCCAAAAAAAATCATACTAGTTTCAAATACCTTACAGTTGTAAGTATATTAGTAGTATGTAAATTTACGTTACAGTAAGAGATTGCACTTTGTGCATTGGAAGCACTTATTTTAACAGAAGATGTCTGTTTTGTATCACTACCTCTGTAAAACAGGAAGCACATTTTATTTATTTTTTTAATGATTTTTTTCGGCATAGACACCTTTATTAAGCTGTAGACAGAGAGGAAATACGGGAAAGAGAGGGGGATGTGACATGCAGCAAATGACCTCCGGCCGGAATCGAACCGGGGTCGGCTGCGTATATGGCATGCGCTTTAACCACTCAACCACCTGCGCACCCACACATTTTATTTTTTTAAATATTTTATGTATTCATATTTACAGTAGTTGTAGCATATTCCTTTTGTAAAGCTACAGAACTTGTTTGACTCATCAATGACTTGTAAGTTTGAGCCATGTGTTTATTAAGGTCTGAAATAAAACAAGCTGAGAACTTAAATATTCCCAGCACTTTCTGTGATGTAGTATGCTGCTTATCATAGGAAGTAATAAGAAATGACTCTTTACTGTAAGGTAATAGCCTAGTGAGAACAGGGTATTGGGGGAATCACTTTTTTTTCTCTTTTTCGTCAAACCGCAATTTTGGCAAGTTCCCGCAATTTTTGCAAGTTCCTGCAATTTCATCGCATAAAATTGCATAAATATCCCGCATATTCCATCGCATTTTTTAAGAAAATGTGCCGCATAATCAAGGATTTTTGCCCGCAACAATCACAAAAAAACTCTGCATTTTTCTGGAAGGACTGAACATCGGCTCAATATTGCCAACACTGTTCACAAACGGTTGTCTGGATTGATGCTCATCTTGCGGAGGAACCCAACATATGCTGGATTTTTGGGGCAGATGACCGATGTTAATGAAAAAAATACAATTCTGAAAACAGATACCATGATGGTGACAGGAGATTATCAGTGGCACCAAGTCACTTTATTCACCAAATATTCTTAACAAGTCTGAACTATGCAGAATAGATACAGCTTAATTAACAGACACATTAGTAGATCTATTTAAGACAGTGTGCTTGACATTAAGCAGAACAATCAAACATTCACACTGTAACCAAATGTCATCTAGGGGGTAAGGCTTAAGACTGTGCAGTTAGCTTTTTAGTGAAAAAAAATGGGTTGAACTATTGACTATTATCAAAATAAAAATATGGCCAAGGAGCTGCAAAGTGGACCCTAGCAAAAATCGTTTTTATTATATTTTTTTCAGTGACATGACATGCAAAAATTACCATTCCCCCCTAAATTATGACTGATTCAGAATATCTCTTATATCTTTACATATAATGCAGCCCTAGTACAAACCCATCAAATCACATTATTGTAACTCTTAAAGCTGATGATTTTAAAAATCACAAATTTCATGCACTTGCCTACTTGGTCAGAGTGATCAGAATATGGAGCTGAAAATGAAAATGTCTGTTTTGGAATATGTTGGACTGACCACTCAGTTGTTTAAATTTGAAATGCTGAGAATGTTTAAGTGTCAAAATACAATATTAAATGTGACCAAAATGTATTTTTCTTTTCTTGTCCCAAACAGCAAGTCTTGGAGGGATTTAAACAACTTGATGACCTTTGCAGTCTGAAAGAACTTCTATCCGAGGGTCCTGGGATTGTATGCAGTTCAAACACTTAAGCATGTGGCCCATGGGTGCCACAATCCAGCTACTTCAAAGGATTTTTTCTCCCATGGCATTTTAACAAAGGAACAAAGTTTCAGTAGTATCCAAAAAACCTTTGGATCACAAGGCCTTTATTTCAAGGATAATCAAAATGTGTGGGCCTGCACAGGGATGTTTTCTTTAAAAGCCTTCTTGGCTGTCTGTGTCCCTTTTTTCCCGAATAAGTAACCTGACAAGAGAGACTCCCATGAGCAACTCTGCAGGAGGCCCGATAACGTCGACATGAGTAGTACTTTAGGCAAAGAAAAAGATTCGAAAGAAAAGGACCCCAAAGGTGGTCCTGCGGGGAAAGAAAGGGAAAAGGAGGCCAAGGCTCTAGCCGGCTTAGTCAAGGATGGTGGCAAAGAAACGAAGACCAAAGGGAAAGATGCCAAAGAAGGAAAGAAGGACACCAGCAGCTCAACACCGGGTGTTGCCTTCTCTGTTGACAATACGATAAAGCGGCCAAACCCTGCACCAGGTACGCGCAAGAAGTCCAGCAATGCCGAGGTGATCAAAGAGCTTAACAAGTGCCGGGAGGAGAACTCAATGAGACTAGATTTATCTAAACGGTCCATTCACATGCTGCCCACCTCCATTAAGGAGTTGACACAGCTGGCTGAACTCTACTTATACAGCAACAAGCTGCAGAGCCTGCCGGCCGAGGTGGGTTGCCTGTCAGGCCTGGTCACTTTGGCTCTGAGCGAGAACTCCCTGACCAGTTTGCCTGACTCCTTGGACTCCCTTAAGAAGCTTCGAATGCTCGACCTCCGGCACAACAAGCTGAGAGAGATACCAGCTGTTGTCTACCGGTTGACTTCACTTACCACGCTGTACCTGCGCTTCAACCGCATCACAACAGTGGAGAAGGACATCCGAAACCTATCCAAGCTCACCATGCTCAGCATCCGTGAGAACAAGATTAAACAGCTGCCCGCAGAGATAGGTGAGCAGAAACCTTTGTGGGATGTAGTCAACTACCTTTGTTTTTATAGCATTAAGCTTGTGTTTATTTCCATCCAAAGTGCTCATAATGTATTTTACACACCTGATTCTGTTCAGTACATCATTCTCTCAATGTGCTTGGCCCATAATGGGTGGCAAATAATAGGTGTGGTGAGCACACACCCTTCATCAACTCCATCAGTAATACAGATCTTGCTGTTTAAACTCACATGTGAATGAATGACTGAATGAATGAGTTCATGTGCTAATTGTCATGTAAGAGAGAATTCTGTGTATTAAACCGGGTTAGTTGTCCTTCTGCATGAATTCAACTCTGTATAAAGAGTGAATGAGATAAATGAGTGGATATCTTCAGGTCACTGAGAGCCCATTCATCTTGAAATGGCTAAATATCTGAATTTGGTGTTCAACTTTCTGTAGGGGAGCTTTGCAGCCTCATTACTCTGGATGTTGCCCACAACCAGTTGGAGCACCTACCGAAGGAGATTGGCAATTGCACACAGATAACCAACCTCGACTTGCAGCACAACGAGCTCTTAGACCTCCCAGAGACTATAGGTGATTTTCATTTTATGACTCAAAAGAAACACTTCTTGTGTCTTTGTTAACATAATATATGCCCTTTGTTTTCTTTTGTGACTGCTATTGCAATAGATCTGATAAAGGTTTCAAAGGTAAAAGAATTTTACTTAACATACATTATTCTTTTGTTGTTTCAGGCAATCTGGCAAGCATAAATCGCTTAGGTCTGAGATACAACAGATTGTCAGCCATTCCCAGATCATTAGCCAAATGTCGAGAACTGGAGGAGCTAAACCTTGAAAACAACAACATTTCAGTGTTGCCAGAGGTAAGTAGAACCAAAAAAAGAATTTAATTTTAAATATAATTGCTCCGTAACAACAAATAATCATAATAATAACACTAACATTAACATCAACCATTTCCTGCAAACAAATTCATTTTGGAGCCTTGAGCCCTCTGAACCTGTGCTGTAGAATGAACATTTATTTGAAATACCTGCTGAATTCTTGTCTTTGTCTAAGGCCTACTCGTGAATCCAGAGTAATTATCACAGCCTGTAGTGAGTCCTGATCCTGTGGTTTCTGTCATGTCTGTTTCTGCCATCATCAGGGCCTACTATCAAGTTTGGTCAACTTGACCAGTCTAACACTGGCGAGGAACTGCTTCCAGTCATACCCTGTGGGCGGACCATCCCAGTTTTCCACCATCTACTCCCTCAACATGGAGCACAACCGCATCAACAAGATCCCCTTTGGTATCTTCTCCAGGGCCAAAGTGTTAAGCAAGCTTAATATGAAGGTATTTTTACACGTCCGACTGTGAATTAGTTTGACACATTCTTAAGTCAAGTTCTGTTTAAATCATGAATCAACAGTTTTATTCTGTATTATTCAAGTCAGGTTTATAACATCATCACATGAAATTCATCTGTAATTAATACAGATTTTTGACTTAAAAAGCACTGTTGTTACTAGTACATTTACAGTTGTTCTGGTACATTCATGCTTTAAATTTTCCTGAAAGCCATTAGGGTTTGCACACTGACAGGACCCAGAAAGCTGAAGCGACTAAATGGGATTATTATTATCGTTTTATTTACACCTGTGCTTTTCCTACTGTGGAATGTCAAAACATATTCAGCAAATATTGAATATTGATAATAATAATCGAATTTGACTGTTTTGTCATAATATTCTTTCACATGATAACACAGAAGCTTTAAGTCGTTGAAAATTCACCTATTTGATCTCATTTATCTCAGCTTTTCAGAACTAATTTTGTCTGAAGATCATACTCGCCTTTAGTCAGACATATACAACCCTTAATGTGTTGTATGTCCACACTTAATGTAGTTTAGATTTGAATCTCCGCTGGAAACATTTTATGCTGGCGCCAGGTAACATAGCTGGCATAGTGCACCGCTTTTCTCAGCCACTCGAACAACACTGTTCTTGTGTTAAGCCTCTGAATTGTCACTTATCTTGCTAATAAAGGTATGCTATTGTCTTCTTCAGGACAACCAGTTAACATCTCTGCCACTGGACTTTGGCACATGGACTAGCATGGTTGAGCTGAACCTGGCCACCAATCAGCTTACAAAGATCCCGGAGGACGTCTGCGGTTTAGTCTCTCTGGAGGTGAGACCTGGATACAAACATTTTTGTAATTTTAGCCCGTCAGCGACGACTCCCGTGAAAAAAACATACAAGTTGTTTATTTGTTGCAACCATTAATAAGGGATTGGGTTGGAGTCATAATGTCCAAACATTACAACCTTTCTTATCTTATGGGCAAGTCTTTGAGGGCAATGGCTAGTGTAATTATCATAGATAGCAGTAGGGTTTGCTAAGCAACTCTTACTCATGGTGTTAAGTTTTATGTTTGGTTAAGTGTATATATGTCTGACTGTATGAACTGTCCCTGTCATGATCTGCAATCATGGCAAAAAGAAAACACCATTTTTTCTCAAGATGTGTTGGGACAACACAGCAGATACAGCATATTTTACTTCCAAATCCAAATTTCCCAATTCCATCGTGGATTATTTGACATCTTTAGAGAAGGTTGTAATAATTGTGCAACACGAGTGAACGCTTCATTGCTTGTCAAATGATGACAGACGTTTGGCTCTGTTTCTAACTGAAAAACATCTTTGTTTTACAGGTTTTAATATTGTCCAATAATCTTCTCAAGAAGTTACCACATGGTATTGGAAATCTGAGAAAGCTACGGGAGCTCGACTTGGAGGAGAACAAGTTGGAATGTCTACCTAACGAAATTGCTTATCTTAAAGATTTACAGGTACATTTTCTACAAACGCAGTTCTGTTATAATTTAGACTCTATGGTATTGGTTGTTGCACAGATTTGTCGTGTCTGGTTTGGATCTGTTGCAATGGGAAATGGAAACAACTACTGGAGATGCACTTTACATGATAATTTTATCCAGAAATTTTTCTTACTGCCCTTGTGTCATTTGATGAAGCTCATTTTCAGTTTATGGTTTAAGAGTCCTATATATGGATTAAAAAGAAAAAACACATAGGATTGCTGACTCCTGTAGTTGCATAATCAGAATTGTCATCAGCGTAATCATAAAATTTAGCCCTAGATTAGTGGGTTGAAAGATACTCTAAGTGATATAGTGTTGTTAAAACAAACAAAAGAAATGTAAATCCTTTAATATTTTGAAATCCCTGTTCTAAGGAACAGTTAATGGACACTTTACACATTTGATAATCAACATGAGGAATTAACAATGGTAGTATACATAACTAGCTGTTACATGCCTTGATTGTAATGACAACCAAATAGATATTTGAATTTCCATGGTATGCTTAGTAATTTAATCTAAGGTTTTGTATTTATACTATGTGTGTCTTTAAATGACATTATAAACTTCTTGTGTTCCTCCTCTCTCATTAGAAATTGGTGTTGACAAATAATCAGCTGACAACGTTACCCAGAGGCATCGGCCACCTCACCAACCTGACTCATCTTGGTTTGGGGGAGAACCTGCTGCAACACCTTCCGGAGGAGATTGGTAAGTTTACAACATCACGGCAGATTGTTTTGAAAACAGTCTCGAACATTGCAAATGATTCTCTTAAAAGTAATTCATTCTTAAAATGACCTTAAACTAATAAAACAACAGTAATACAAGTTATACTTACATTCAAAAGCTCATTATTTTGAATCTAAAACAGAAATTATTTAAGACACATTTTTCCAACAAGTTCTAAGTGCTGCGCATTATATATCTATATGCATTTAACTAGTCTTTTAGAATCAGGCAAAAGTTGTACAATTGTTTATTTTTAAGAGTGCAGTCAAGAAAATTTGATGCGCTGGTGCCACTCTTATTTCACAAATTAGTTGTAGCGTTTTTAAAATCAAATCTTAACATTGTTTCCATTATAAAAGCTAAATGTAACCATTAGGATTTAAGAGCTTAACCGTCCAACATGGCGAGACATGCTACTGCTGTGGTTAAGAGTTAAGCCAGAGATTAAAATGGGTTGAGAAGGAGGCTAAAGGTGGGTGTATTTTTAGAGTATTCAGACTGGACCCAGAATTGGACTATACCTGTGCCTTGTTGGTATTTAGATTTCCATTTAGTAGCCACTGCAGCCCAACACATGTTAGTATGTCAGTATAACATGTATACACATCATCACTAATAGTTTGTCATTTAAAAGTATCTGGTGTACCAGAGCCTTGAGGAGGAAGACCATGCCAGCCTCTTCATCATCCCCTCCAAAGCGTTAAGGAGTTCCCCTCGTGTGGTGCTGAGGTTTAGCTCCTCTAACAAAGTAGTCCACACCACAGTACATCTGGTTTTACACCATATCATGTCTTTTCAGGTGTAATACAAATAATTAATTTAGCAATTCAGCATACTCAGATACAGTTATTCTATAGACAGAGAATTAATCACCTACTATTTTGATAGTGGTTAAACTTTTAAGTCATTTTCTAATCAAAGATACCAAACATTCTGAGAGAATGTGCTGGTTTTCTTCATAAGATATGAATGTACATTGAATACTTTTGTTCTTTGGACTGATCGTCAGGGAAGAACAAGGAATTAGAAGATGTCACTTTTTTGACATTTCTTACAGTAAACAGTCAGATCCAGAGAAAGGCAGCTCTGCCTCTTTTGTAAGTTTTCTACCTTTTTAAGCAGAAGGGAATACAACAACCCCTTTTCTCCATTTTCTCTGGTCACATAGCACCAATTTTCAAAAAAATATTTTCGTCTTTTTGCAGCATAGACAGGGTCATCCCTCCAGCGGTGAAATTCTTCTTTAACTAGTGTTTCATTTATACTGAAACATCCTCAAAGCTCAATTGTTTTATTATTATCGTGACGGGCAGTTTTTATTCCAGAGTGTCATATTTTATTGCTCAGAGGTTTTTTATTTCAGACCCTGCTTTTCTAAGCTAACTGTATCTGACGTCTACCCTTAGGTACACTGGAGAACTTGGAGGAACTGTACCTCAACGACAACCCCAACCTGCACAGCCTCCCGTTCGAGCTGGCCCTCTGCAGCAAGCTGTCCATCATGAGCATCGAGAACTGTCCCCTCAGCCACCTGCCGCCCCAGATTGTCGCAGGAGGCCCCTCCTTCATTATCCAGTTCCTCAAGATGCAGGGACCATACCGTGCCATGGTCTGAGCCAAGAGCAGCTCAATCCCAGTCCTACGTAACTCCAAACCCTCCACTCGCTCTGCACCCGCTCGCCTGTCCGCCCCCATTATGTGTATCATACACTGTAAAGAAAACAGACTTGCCACAATCAGTGTCGGGGGCAAATACAAGGAGGAAGGAGGAGAAAACGTTTCTTTCACCACCCTTGGGCAGAAACAAGGCGTTTCTTTGGAGACTTGACTTCTGTCTTACTCCAGAGTTTATCACGGTCATTTCAGGACCCCAGCCACCCCCCTCATCTTTCATTCCCAATCATACAAGAGGAAAATATTTCCATCTCTTTGCCAAAACTGAAGATATATAAAGTTATATATATTGAGTAACTGTGAGCTAAGTGGCAAGTCTTTTAACCATATAAACCGTGCTCCCATTGCCAATGTATTTACAGTAATTACAAGCATCTATTATGTGAGCAAGGATACAATTGTATGCAAAAACAAACAAAAAAGTCTTTGGAACTTCACATTTACTGCTGCTGCTGTAATTTTAACTTTGTCATCCTGTTTTATTTTCTTTTGATATGCCCTCTTTTTTTACACCACCTTCACTCAAGATAACTTATGTTAATTGCTTCTTGACCACAGAGAACAAAGGTCTAATGATGGCGTGTTTATAATTTCTTTTTTGTATATTTTTTTTTTTTATCTTTTATGTTTAAAAAAAAAAAAACTGTGCCTATGTTTAGAGTGATCCAGTGGTTCATTTCTAAACACGATTGTCCATGAGAATACAAAGATATAAATTATTTCTATAATTCTTTTTTTATTACTGCTGTTTTTACTTTAGTTTTTTTTTTTCTTTTAGTGTTCCTTTGCTGTTGCATTAATCTGTCCAAGCAAGTGATATCAGTCATAAAATAGGATGATTGGAGATCTTTTTAACAAAAAGCAGCAGTAGTTGTTACAACATTGAGCTAGTTATGTAAACATATGAGAAATCCCAATCATACATGCTTGGAAAATTAAAAAGCAAGTTGGACTTTTCTCTGAAAGGGGCGGTGCTGCGACCCCCATCTGTAACGCTTTTGTGTGACAAAAAGGTATTGGAAAAAAGTCAAACATACGTAGGTGATGGGATAAATGATGGAGATGTTTTTTATACATGTATACAAATCCTGGTTGTTGCCTTGAGTGCAATTTTTAGTTATGTTTACTTATTTGAAATTATCTTCAGTGTTGGGCTGCAGAGCTGTCATTCAGTTGATCATCGACCAACATATCAAGCGTTTCTAAAAAGACGTTATCTGGGTCTCTGGAGCAAGTGATGAGTGTATCAGAGCTTCAAAAAAGGTTTGATAATAAAACATTGACAGGTAACACTTCCTTTTTTGTTAATATCCTTTATTTTCTGTGTTTTTTTTTTTAACAGGGTCTCCTCAGAATCGTACTTACATGATGGGAAATGTTCCCTTTGATTTAGATTTGTAATGTAATCCTTTTTTTTTTTTGTCCCACACTGTCCCAGCAATGCTGCTGCTCTTATGCACTTTTTTAAAACACATTGGCATCCTCGATCTTAAGAAAAAACACACAGTCGCCTCTCATTATTTTAGATGGGGGCATTTTGTTTCACAAAGAAGTATTTTATCTGTTAAACAAATGGTTTATCATGTAAATTTGTATCAATTAAATATAAATGTTGAATTTTAGAGTATACTAGTAACTTTGTTTGGGGAAGTTTTATCCTGTCAATCTTTAAATGAACTTGCTCTCTTGAACTGTAAAAGGGTCTGTGTGGCTTTGAGATGTTTTAAGATTCCCATATCCTGCTTTCTTAATCGCAAGAGAAATGGCTTATTGCAGTTCAGACCAGGATTGTTTATTTTAAATCAATTTACATTGAGTGTTTTATTTTTATTTTTTTTCCCAAATGATGAAATGTGTATTCAGTTAGTATTATTTCAAGTGACTGTACATTAAAAATCCCAACGAAAGGTAATCAAACCAAACATTTTTTTTTCCTTAAAAAAAAAATGTGTTGCATCCCAGCTCTATATTCAATCATGATTCTGTTTTGTATTGAAACGTGTGGGTCTACTTTTTTTGCAGCAGCAGCAGCTTGGTGTGTTTCAGTGCGCTGTGGTTTGGCCTCCTACACAAGGAGGCTGGAGTGATGAGAGTGCCACAGCTTATCTGGGGGTGGGGGACGTGCTGGGGGGGGGGGGGGGGGGGAGAGAGAAACGATGTACCGCTGCTTCTAATTTACCAGCAGAACCTGTTGCTGCTTTTTCGTGGACTGAAACATATGCTGTACAAGACAAGGGGGGGAGGGGAGAGAGAGGGAGGGTAGGTGGTGGGAAAAGATCCACTCCCAACACTGAGACAGACTTCACTTGGAAACCTGACGAGGGACAAATCCACTGACCTTTTCAACTTGGCGTCAGGCCCGGTGGGTTTTCTCACAGATCAAATCGTTCGGACACAACGATGAGACAACACAACAAGGTGCATATTTGAGCTTAACGCAGTTACAGTACAAGACTGTCGGAAAAAGACAAAAAAAAATTGTAAAAAGGGCTTTCTGTGTTCACGCTCAACAACACACCGGAGGCATTGCATTCCTGGGTTTTATATAAAAGCTTTGGAAGTTTCTTTTTTTTTGTGTGTATTTACTTTTAGCTGTAAACAATTGTGTGGAAAAATGCCTTCAACGAGTACTCAAAAGTGAGATGTGCATTAGGTATGCAGCGGGAGTGCTGTGACCCATTTTTACATTCAGTCTCTGTTTTTACTTTTTTCATGTGCCATTTTGCAAAGTTGGGAATGCCTGTGTATGAAGACGCAGAGGATGATGGGAGGTGTGGGGGGGTGGGGGGACCGTAGAGCATTTATCAGATCCTGGAATGTAGTTTTCATGCGTGTGGAGGAGGCTGGAGATCGCCGAGCGGCCCGTTCAGTTAGGGGTGTGACCGGGAGGATCAAAGTGAGGACGATGTACTGCAAACTGGTGCATCCAATATAATCGGAGTATAATTGGTGTTTATTTTTCTATCGTCTGTGATTTTAGTCACAGTAGTCAAAGTCATTTTGCTCTTTTTTTTCTTTCCTTCTTCTTTTCAGATCATACAACTCGTCTCTTTTCTTGCCTGGTTATTTTGTACAGGAAACAAGCATGTTGAACAGATTTGACATGATTTGTCTGGGTCAGAATCGGGCGTTTTTGCATAGAGGACTTCGATTTAGTGGCTAATTTGTGTATCTGCAAATGCTCCCTTTTTTGTATATTGCAAAGGGTATCGAAGCATTGTGTGGCAATGCTTATCCTACTTAATCTACATTGACAAGCAGCCTTAATGGTCTTTTTTTATGTGTTTGTTTGGCTATTCCTTGTGTCTATGGCCACTGACTGTACTTGATGACAAGCAACTGGTCATTACGATGTAAATTTGGGTCTAGTTTCTTTGTCTTATTTTTTCCTTTTACTCTGTACAGATTCTGACGTTATAGTAGACTCCGTATTACAAATCTGTAATGTGATGAGAGTTTTACAAAAAGACAAAGAGTGCAATGGAAAATAATGCCATTATGCTACCAAGTGGATGTGCATTAGCTTGCGTCTCACTTGTCTTTGGCATTAAAGGGGAATTCCACCAAAAACTGGCTTGCATTTTTTTATTCTGGCTTCTGCAACAGAGGATTATTGTTTTGTTTTTCGCAAATCATATCATGTTAGAGTCGAGATTTCAAGATGAGAGGAAACACAATTATGACACATCATTTTTAATAGTCTGATATAGTGTTTTTTTTTTATTTTTACAACGTTT
Source organism: Sparus aurata (assembly GCF_900880675.1). Taxonomy (NCBI): domain Eukaryota; kingdom Metazoa; phylum Chordata; class Actinopteri; order Spariformes; family Sparidae; genus Sparus; species Sparus aurata. The sequence goes on along the minus strand of NC_044187.1, from coordinate 26,745,528 downwards.
ATATCAGGTATTGTCCACTTTAGAGAGAAGGAATGAAACTCACATTTTCAGAAAAGGGCCGATGCTTGTTGGATCACATGTTCTTCATCCTCAGAGAACATCACTGCATAAATGTCCGCTTTTTGTAATCAAACCAAGTCCATTTTGGTGGAATGGCCCTTTAATGTTAAGCCGCCAGCGCTTTCTCTTATCTAAAACCCTGAATCCCACGGACACAGACACACACACACACCCGTGCTCTAGTATCTCCATACATTTACTTGACTGCCTTATGCGCACCAAGCAGAACCTTTATGACCGTTTGATTCCATCAACAAAGACAGATAATCACTTTTTCTTCTCTAATGTCAATAAAGGGATCTGGGTCCACAGATTGAGCAGGAGTTGAGAGAAACAAGGTTTTGGGTCAGTTGTCTCACGACTGGATGAGCAGATGCAGACATGACTACCTCTATGTGAGTCTTCATTGCTAACCACAGTGACCAAGATCCAGTCTGAGGCGTTTCTACCTGTGTACATACAAAGCCGCATGTTGGCAGCAGGAACTTGGAATTGGACCAGCAATTCAGCACCGATTTGTTTTTACCAAGCATCCTCCCGTCGTTTCTTTTTGGTTTCACGCCTTTTACTAAGTATTATTTGGCAAATGACAAAGAGGAAAAATACACAGATTTGTGTGCTTGGTTGTAAATGACAAACTTAATCAATGCCGCCCCATTGTAAGACAGTTATCCTGAAACCGACTAGTTGCAGAGTGCTACTCTGCAAATGAGTGAAAATGACCATGTTCGGTGATGTTCTGTATGTACATACATCTTTTTAACTGTAATAAACCGATAAATATTTACAAATTTATCATGTGTTGCGTGGATGTATGTCACCAAGGTTGACTGAAACACAGAACATTTTCAACAACAGGGTTTGTTTTGTTGAAGTTATCGGGTTCCTCATTTTTCATACTTACTGAAAGAGAAGTCGAGCGCACCTCTGCTAATATGGAAGCACATTTCCATCAGTTAAAGAAAACATTACACAAAATATTTCCATGGTATGCGATAAAAAAAGAAGTCAAAATTATGAGAAGATGGTGAAAATTGTGAGATAAAAAGTCTTAACTATGAGACAAAATATCAAATGTGAGATTAAAAAAGGCTGAACAGGTTTGGTTTGGTTTGAAGTTATCAGGTGGCTCCCGTTTAAAAACATCTTACTGATACGGAGGCCCATTTTCACCAGGTAAAGAAAAATGGATCTAAAAGGTGAATAGAGAGATAAGAAGACTAATTGGTGGATTTAACAGTCATTATTAGGAGATAAAAAGAAATGATGGTAGTCTACAAAGATGGACACAACAGGGAAAAAAACAAGACAGGCAGAGAAATATGATAAATTGTTATCACATTTATGGTGAAATAAATAAAGAACTAAATGAATAAGTACATCCTGTTATAGATTAGACTTAACAGTGTATTGCCTGACTTGCCGTCCTCACATTTCCATTATTAACAAAAACCCATAAACTAACACACACACACACACACACACACACACACACAAAAGAAAACAGGGAAAATGTACAGTGAGCACATTTATTAGTATCAAACGTTTTGCAGTCACTTCTCTGACAGGATGCATCACATGTTATCATTGCCATAATCTTGCTGAACTGCAGAAGCTGATACACTTACTGTCACTGTTGACACTTGCGGACATCCCCATCTTATTAATAATGTCGGTCTTTTCTGTACTGCAGCGTGCATTCAACATAACTAAATCAGGGTCGGTGGCAAAAACTGGCAAAATTACAGAAGCTGATAATCTAAATATGCCCCTAAAGATATACACTATCGATGATTAAAAAAAAAAAAAAAAATCCATATTCTTACCCGGGTGTAACCATCCACCGGTGTTGGACATGTTTTGTACAGCTGCTCTTGACGGTATTGTTGCAAATAATCATCTTCTTTTACTTTCACAAAATATTGTGCGGAGAACAAACTTACACATTCTCCTGAGAATCATATGTAGAAGCAAACAGATTGGCCCTCTCCTGCCTTTGTGTGTTTTATACCCATTGTATTATGTCAATACACAACTTTTGTTGCCTTTCCAAGGTTTCAGGTGTCGTGTCATTGTCTACCCTTCATTTCGAAAATCTACTCTTTTATTGGGGAGCTGAGGATGAGCTCAGGTGTTATTTTTCATGTATCAGAACATTTTAAATAAAGAGCAGAAGGCCACAGTTCAATACAGCTCGTTGGATGTGTGCTCTCGATGTGCTGAGCTCTCTCTGCTCCAGTGCAACACCGCCCCCTGCTGGTGAATTCAAGTCTTGATAATATCACAAGGTTGAGGCTGCCTGTGTGTCTCTAATCCTGACCGTATGATGATGATGATGATGATGATGTCGGCTATAACTTCACCATCTCGCAGTGGCTTCTGTCAGGCGTATGAACACGCGGTCTGGTGTTCATTATGAGGACCTGTGGATCATCTCTCCTGCTCGCCCTCTGCCCTCATCGCCAAAATGGGCTCTCACCCGTGGAAAAAACAAAGGTAGGTGAGGGAGAAAAGGGAAACCCTGTGCGCACAGATAACGACTTTACATGAAACCCAGCTCCTCACCCTCTGAGTTGTCCTCCCCTCTGTGCACATCCTGCTCTTCCTCCTGAAACGAGGCTCTTGCAGGAGACGACAGGTGTCACTGTATCCTTGCGCTTCGCCTGCGCCCTCATGCATCAACAAGACCGCTGTTTACCGCCAAACACATCCGTTCAGTTTTTCAGGCTTTTCCGGCTGACATGAGCTCTCTCTCTCTATCTCTAAGTGTGTGTGTGTGTGTGTGTGTGTGTGTGTGTGTGTCTCACAGGTGGGCGCTCTGAATATTCACTTGCCCTTCCTGCAGGGGACAGGTGTGAGTGACGTCACTCAGCGCAGTCACGCTCAGGTGTGTGTCCTGGAACTCACAGTGCAACTCATTTTATATAAAAACAAACAATCCTGTTTCAGTAACAGTGGCGGATGTTTGAGGGGCCGGGGCCAACAAGTGAGAGCGGGCTCCACATGTATACTGTGAGGGCGCAGCCTGCAGAGAGGCCTGGTGTATTTATAGTGAAGAGACAGCACTTGACCGCATTCCGTCCGCTGGAAGGACACCCAAAAGGGCACTTTCACGAGGGTTTTTTTTTTTTTTTTTTTTAACATGGTGGGTGATTGCCCCCCCCTTGAGTCCACCAGTGGTCACTGAGATCATCTTATTTTATTTTTTTTGTTCCCCAGATTGAATTATATGGTGTTTTATGGGTTGTCATTTCATCAAGTTATATGATGAATTTATTATTACCTGAAAAGACAAAATACTGGAAAAATATAAAAAAATACATTTATATTTGCTCAATTAAACTTGGAAATAAGCCGCAGGGATTTTTGAATGGGTTTACGGGTCGTTTAAAAGTTTTTCATGTTTTGTTTTCTATGACATAAAATACGTCAGTAAATACCCCACATGAGTATGAAAAGTTGGTTGCTAAGAAGTGGCTAAATGAGATTGCAGAGGTTACTTTGAAGATCTAATATGTATTTCCACATTTAAGAATGTCCTAACAAGGGCTGCCCAAAGTGGAGTTGTCCCACTATAAGGTTTGATTTGGCCCACCAGATTATTCTCGTGAAATAATTGACTAATTAATACAAAGAACATGCTCTTTTACTTTTGTGAGGTAAGTTGCTCCTTAAATATTTAGGATCCCTATTTATTTATTTATTTTTAAATCTGAGCACAGCAGGTGGAACGACACTTTTTGCAGGAAGTAAGTTAATTCGGGGAACTCAGATCCTGTGAGGCAATTAAAATATAATGAAGAGATTATTCTGTTTTAGGTCATAATCACAGTAGAGACAACAATTTAGATCAGACTCTGAAAACAGATTAATTGCTTTTCGCTTGGGGCTTCCATAGAGTAACATTTTGTATCTTAATACAGTACATGCTTTTGGAACGGTGGGTTTTTTATTTGTTCAGGTGTCGCTGTAACCTCAGGGGGAGAGGAAGAGTGATGAAGGAACACGAAAAACAAGACTAAGTGACTTTAAATCGTTACCTCGTCTGTGATCGTTTCGGTCCAGCCACGCAGATTTTCTATGCGGGGGCATGATCCCACACTGAGTTCTCTTTTGTTTTGTTTTGCTTAAGTGGCCTTTAGTGGCAGAAATTACATCAGGTGCATTTAAAAGCCAGGTTATCGAACTGAAGTAGAAACTGCCTTCAACAACATCTGAAAAAAGGGTGTTTTTTTACTCTTTATCTTATTTGTATTAATATAATCAATGAGATAGCAGCTGCATTCTTACAGCGCGACAGATGAAATACAGAACGTAAATTGCATAAAAACATGAAAGACGATATAACTTCAGAGACACATATTCAAGGCCAGACGGAGAAAAAACATATAAAGTAAACACAGATATGCTCAGCTTAGAAAAATGTAATGGAGTCAACGTCATTACAGAACTGGAGTGCACTTTGAGCCCGTGCTCCCACCGTGAGTCATGTACCAAACGTGACCACGACCAGCACAGACTGGCGAGGAGGCGGAGGAGCAGTGTACGCCGTGTCCCCACAGTTCCTCCAAACAGCTCCCTGAGTGATCCTCAGTCTACCAGAACACAAGCAGCGCGTCCGATTGTGTAAATGCGAGAGTCGCTGTTGGTTAAAAAAAGTTCCAGTAAAACTATGGGAACTTGAGAACATGATGAAATCTTAAGAAATGTCCCTGGGTTTTGTTAATTTGCTGACAGGATGCAAAAGGACCAACAGAGTCCCCCATCTGTAAGAACAGGGAAATAAATGAGTACACGAGGCTTTGTGGCTGTGACAAAACTGAGCCTGTTCACAAGAAAACATTTGTGTCGATGTTAAATTTAAGATTGTGTTAGCAACACTTACCAACAAAGGTGAGGAACTCTCCCTCTCACTCTCACAGGTTAGGTTCATAAAAGGTTTAATCATTTTTATCAACCAATATCTTGTTTTTAAAGGGTCAACATACACGCTGCAACTGTTGCATGTCCACCATCACCGACCACACCTTACTCATGTGCAGAGAGTCAACAAGGTGAAGCTTGTTTTTCGGGTGCATGACGTACATTTGACAGCTACACACGCTGGTGTGATCTGGTTAAACAGCACTGTCCAAACGACTGTCAGGCGAGGTCAAACATTTGCATTGTTCCAAATGTGACTCTAACAGACACGCATCAGGTTGTTAGGCTGTTTGCAGAGAAGACACGCGTTGCTTTTCTTTTTTTTTTTATCGTTACTCTCAAGGACACAAACTCCACCGTGCTTTAGAAAATGGTTGCATGAACCCACCTCGGTGATGCATTAGGAGAAGACGATTGAATGATTCGTGAGTGTCAAAACGAAATGGGGAGAATCCAACATCTGGACTTAACGTGACTGCATCTGTATTCATACAGTGGTCAGGTCAATCCTGATGGGTGCATTAACAAGTGGTTGACATGCACTGCCACGAGCTTTTGTGTCCTTGACATGCGGTTGAGATTAACTCCTTCATTGTGTTCCTCCTCCAGGATGTGCCTGTTCTTGTTTGAGAGGGCATGTTAGGGTGTGTTTCAGTTGGGTTTAGGGTATTTATTCATGTGTGGTTTATAAATGTTGTTATCAAAATATGTCAGTAGAAATTGATATATAAAAAAAAAGCTCCTCAGTGAATTCTCTCCCTGCTCATTAAACTCACACCGTTTGTGCAGTTTGAAGGCCTCAGATTGACATAATACACATGGAGGGATTGAGCTCCAAGACTCCCCAAAAAGAGGACATCATTTAGGATGAATAACAGTCTGCCACTGCTCCCCTGTCATATCTGTAAACACTAAAACACCCTGTCAGACGTTTCCTTGGGGCAAACCTTCACCAAACAGGTCCGTGAATCACTCTGCGCCCGACAAAGTATGTGGACTCCCACGTGAAGTGAAAAAGGTGGCTAAATAAATTGAGTTTGGACGAAGTCATAAAAGCGCTCTGTTGAGATCCACGTGGTGTGGCTCTGGATGCTGCTAAGCAACGGAGTCTAGCTGCTGCACTGCAAAAAATATCCTAAATATTAGGCCTGGTTTAAATCTTAATTTTTTGGTCTGAGAAGGCGAGCCTTTTTGTTTTCCAGCTCAGGGTCAGGACTCTTCTCGTCTCAAATAGCACATTAAGTGATACTGAACCTTCATCTCATGCACATGTTGTTATTTCAACCACTTTTTTTTTTTTAAAGATTTTTTTGGCATAGACACCTTTATTAAGCAGTAGACAGATATGAAATATGGGAGAGAGAGGGGGATGTGACATGCAGCAAAGGACCTCCGGCCGGATTTGAACCGGGGTCGGCTGCGTTTATGGCATGCGCTCTAACCACTCGACCACCTGCGCATTTCAACCACTTTTTAGTGGAAAAGTAAACTGAAGGTGAAGATATACAGATGTTACCTTCCTGAGGACCAGGGCCAGACTGAATAGACTAGATTACACTAGGCCTGTTGTAGTTTGTTGGGGGCCCCTACACACACATTTTTATATTAGGTAAAGAAATATTGACTTAACTGCTACATGATTATTATTATGCTCGTATAACTATGGTAACTCATCTATTTATATCTCGGTATTCAATTGGTTAGTTATGTATTTATATAGGAACATTTTAGCGCTGTTTTATAAATTTAATGCATGCATTTTTATTTATTCAAAAATGTGTGTATTGATTTTTAAATGGAAAACTTACATCTACAGACACTTTCCTTGGAGTAAAACACTAAGATACTTTTTCCTGTACACTGCTGCAAACATTGTGTATGTTTTAAAACTAACACAAAATTAACACAGAAATATGCGAACATTGAAATACAGTAATAACAGTACATTGTTTAAAGTTATATATTTTTAGATTTATTTATATGTTAAACATGTAATGTAAACAGTTGATGTGTTTCCCCCTTTTGTCTGCCCCCTAGTGGCAAGGAGGCTTCGGCTTGTACCTAAAATGTGCCTGTGCCTAGATCCAACCACGCTGCCGAAGCCCGCCATGTTAGGTCTATTTACCACATGACATTTTAATTACAAATGTAGTTAACTCACAAATTAACCTACTCGTCATCTTAAATTGGCCCAAACTTTACTCTCTTAACTCTCGTGTGCCTTCGATTGGTTCGTTTCTCTATCGCATCTTTTTGCCACACTGTAACTGCAATTCACTTTGTATGTTTTTATATTCTACCTTGAAGTTATTTTCCCTTCTCTATCCCGTTTTTAACTTCATTTCTTCATGTTACGTGAATTGCCTCCCTGTTTAAAAAGCACCGGCTGTTTAAAGGGGCGCTCTGTTGTTCGAGAGAAAGAAAATTCAAACTCAGCATATTAATATTAATATTTAAGATTTATAAGAATTTTTTTTTTAATGAATGGAATAAAATGAATAAAACAAACTGAGAAATATTCATTTATTTTCTACAGGAGTGAATAAACAAGCTGCTCTCTGAGGAAAATAAGGTCCCCAGAATGTGTTTGAAGCTAGAAAGGTGGCAGGGTCCGCCAAATATAAACAAGGTAAAACAGTATGATATTGTTTTGGTTTATTCAGTCATGAAAACACCGAGAGTTTGTTTATTTAGTTTGTTTAGTGCACCTTAAACTCTCCTTTTACATGTATCCATGTTGTGCTTTTATACCATCTCATAACTTGACTTGAATCCTCTCACTAAGTCATGTCAGTGACATGTCACGCACACAGTTCTCCGTGTGTCCGGGTTGACTGAACACTACATCGTGTCTGACACCTTCACTGTTTCCTCTCCTGCTGCTGTCATTCCTCCACTCTGCTCCCAGCCTCCATCCGGTGTAATGGTCTGTGTTGTCACATGTCCTCCAGTGTTGACACTCCGTGGACGCACAGTGACCCGGTAAGCGCGCGGTGACACTTTTTGCAGCGTGCGGGCTATAAAGAGAGGGAGTGGCGCTCCGGTCCACACTGAGGAGAGAGACTCCACACGCAGACAGACAGCAGCACGGCAGCGCCCGCGATAACATGATTAGCGCTCTATTAGGTCCGCTACCGAGCACCGCTAGATGCAGCACAGGGATCATCGCGTGTGGAGAGAGAGGAGACACAGAGGGAGCACTTCATCCGCCTCATGGATCTTCTTTGTTGCCTATTGATCTGCTTAAAGAAGTTACCCACTGACTGTTTCCTTTTTAACGCCCGTGCGTCTCTGGCACCGGAGAGCTTGTGTCAGCGCGCTGCCTCTCAGGTAAGATTATTTCTCACTTTTCTCACCCCTTTTCTCCACTCTTATTCAAGCAAAAGAGCTAATGTGATTCTTAACCTAATTGTAATAGTAGTTTTTTTTATTTTGTTGTAGTGGATTGAGAAGTGTAAAAAGCATCTGATTTGTCCTCTTGTTGGCTCATTTTCAGATGAACTGACGTTTAAAAAAAGGATGAGAGAGATCAATCTTCAGAGGAGTGGTACTTCTGTTCTCCGTCCTGCTGTGAGCTACCAGCTCTTTCGCTCCTGGTGATGCTTTTTGTTAACCTCAGGTGAACTCTCGTAGGCAGTGGGCCAATCTGCTCCGATGGGGTTTGAAAATGAAACCAACCAGACCCTTCCGGGTGAGGCCCCGTACAGCCTCAAGATCTCGCTGCCGCTCACCGTGCTGGTGGCCATCATGATCCTGCTCACTGTGTTCGGCAACGTGCTGGTGGTCATCGCTGTGTTCACGAGCCGGGCCCTGAGGGCTCCACAGAACTTGTTCTTGGTGTCTCTGGCGTCGGCGGACATTCTGGTGGCTACCCTCGTGATGCCTTTCTCCTTGGCCAACGAGCTCATGGGATCCTGGTACTTTGGCGAGGTGTGGTGCGAGATATATCTGGCGCTCGATGTGCTTTTCTGCACTGCCTCCATTGCTCACCTCTGTGCCATCAGCTTGGACCGGTACTGGTCCATCACTCAGGCCATAGAGTACAACTTGAAGAGGACGCCACGACGTATCAAGTGCATCATCTTCATTGTCTGGGTAATCGCGGCGGTTATCTCCTTCCCACCTCTGATCACCATGGAGAAAGAAAACAGCAAGGAGGCACGTGTGTGTAAGATCAATAATGAAAAGTGGTATGTCATCTCCTCCTGCATCGGCTCCTTCTTCCTCCCCTGCGTCATCATGGTCCTAGTCTATGTGCGGATCTACCAGATCGCCAAAAAGAGGACGCGGGCGCCACCGGGAGACAGGAAGCGGAAGGAGATGCAGAAGCTGGCCACCAACGCTGCTGCCAACACAAAGCAGAATGGCGCGGCCGCAGGCAATGCTGAGGACCGCCTTTGCCACGAGAAGCTGAACGGCGAGCGGGACATCGAGCTGAAGGAGGGAGTGGGAGGAGAAGGTGGAGTAGATGAGGAGAAGGGTGAGGAGAACGGGGTGGACCTGGAAGAGTCGTCCTCCTCTGACCACAAGGTCACCAACCCCTGCTCGATCAAAAAGAAGGCGTCCAAGGGGAAAACCAAACTGAGCCAAATCAAACCGGGGGACAATGACGTCCAAAAGCGGGTGCCGAGCACCAAGGGCAGCCGCTGGAAGGGCCGCCAGAACCGGGAGAAACGCTTCACCTTCGTCCTGGCTGTGGTCATTGGAGTGTTTGTCATCTGCTGGTTTCCCTTTTTCTTTACGTACATGCTGATGACGCTGTGCGAGTCCTGCTTGGTGCCCGACACCCTCTTCAAGTTCTTCTTCTGGTTCGGCTATTGTAACAGCGCACTGAACCCCATCATTTACACCATCTTCAACAACGACTTCAGGAGGTCGTTCAAAAAGATACTGTGCAGGAGGGACACTAGAAGATATGTATGATGGACTCCCTTTTTGTGTAGATACTTTTTTATTTTACTTTATTGTACATAAATTATTAAAGTGCATCATTGATCATAGTGCATGGGTCACTGGCTTGTGAATGCTGTCGGTGTAACTGTCTGGAAATACTCTGCCAGGATGAGCTTTGCGTGCAAATTCATCCACCACTCGATCACACAGAGGGAGGTCTAAGCAGAACGCCGCCGTAAAGCCATGGTTATATCGTAAATGTTTTTTTTATTTTTATAAAAGAAACAGTGAAGTCGTGACATGTGCTGTATCTTCCGACAACATGTTGTACAGAATGACCTGTGTGTTTATCTGTCTTGACTTTTGTTGTCATTGATGCAATGTTGTGCCATTTCGTACAATGTAATTACGACACTGGTCAGGTTGATGATTATGGTGGTGACGACAAAGTATGGGAGAAATTCTGGCTCTTTAAAGAATAAAACCCATTTCCTGAACTGGTCTCAAGGCTCTGGAGCAAGTGGAAGCATTGTGCTGGTGGCACGATCTCATTTTGTGTGTTGACACACACACACATGTTCACACACTCACATAACAAAAGTGTTAAAAGCAGCAGTCTGAATTTACTCTCACTTACTGTTCAGAGAGAGTTCACACATTGAGGACCTGTTCTACCTCTGGTCTGTGTGAGGGTGGGACCAGGAGGGCAAACCCACAAATCCTCTCGTGTCGGCTCTTCAGCTGCACTCCAACAGAAAGGTACAAATCCTCCGTTCTGTTGTATCTGACCTTTGCAAGAGATTAACAAGCAGCTCAACTCTTAATGAGCCTGAATGGAATATGTGTAAATGTGCTTTGGTCCTTGGATTAATCGTCTGTGTGATTAGACGGAGGTCTTTTGTCTAAGATGTCAGATGTCGAAAATTAAATTCCTCCAAGTGTGCGTTTGCTCAGGCTTCAGATCTCAGAGTCAGTTTATGAATCAGCTCGTGGATGATGAATACAGATGTAATGCGAGGCAGGGGAGGTGGAGAAGTAACGGTTCATTGCCGCCTTGTGTTACTGCGGTATGCTTCATTAAGTAAAGACATGGAGCCCGTCAAACCAGAACCTGATTGACTGGTCTCGCTCTCTCGCTTTACGCTGGGAGAATATGTGAATAAAACAAAGGGGGACTATCATCTGTGCAGCGAATACAAAGACTATAGCTTTCTCCAGTGGTGGTGATGGGGGGTGTGCGTGTAAGTATATGCACTTCTTTTGACAGTCAGGAAGGCGCTTGAACAGCACCATCCTCAGAAAGCTAAATGGTTCTTTTGGGAATTTTTCTCTGTCGGTATATCCAGCACCTAGGCCAGTGTGTGTGTGTGTGTGCATGCTTGTATTCAGCTGGTGGAGTGTTTCCCTGCACGTTTACAAAATGCGTGAGTCTGTGAGAAAGACAGTGTGTGTGTGTGTGTGTGTGTGTGTGTGTGCGTGTGTGTGTGTGTGTGTGAGAATGCGGCACATGGAAACACATGGGGTGAGTTCCCACCGGAGTTTAAAGTCACGAAGACGCTCCATGTTCGGTTTGCTGGACAATTTTGTGGGCTATTTGCAGATTCCTGAAGAGATAACCCAAACATTTGGATGCCAGCTTTAATAGAGAGAAAGGTGTCAGTAAAAATAATCCTCATTCAGAAAAAAAGAGACCCTCTCAGAAAGCTAAGGGGAATTCATTTAGGGGAATTTAGGGCCTTTAAATCTCTTCTGACGCTGACAAAACTGACAATTTTTAAACTGAACGTTATGAGGGTGAGGGTTAACATTTTTTCAAATATGTCATAATGTCATACTCTCAGGCCCTTATTTACAGTGTGCTGCTCACTGCGATCTTGCTTCCTTTTCATTCTTCAAGTGAAAAGATGTCTTCAGAGTTTCACTGTAATGTAGGAGATGAGGATACAAAACTTTCTGTCCCCTACCTTTTCAAAAATACAAACTTAAAGCAACTTTTTAACCTTAATATTACAGCCTCAAATCATTTTGATGGCACAGTCTGTTGTAACAGGGCGAATGGTGTCTCTGTCTCAGCCACTCTGCCCCCCTATCACTTGTTTCTGCACTATGTATCTTCAGTGGGAGGATAGGATCACTGCGTTACATACAGTAGTTAGCGCCAACATTACGTCCAACAGATCGTCGTAACCTGGGATTTGTGTTTTACTACAGTGGTGTTGCATTCAGAAACTGTGGGGGGCGCCAAATTGCACAAAATGCCAATTTCTACGTTACATTCTTTCGTAAGGAAAAAAAACCAACTCATTCGTCCCTTACATATCAAAAGCTGGATAGAAACATTGGTTTGGTTTTCGCAGAAATGTGAACGGGGGAATAGTGATGCACAGAGGGAATTTCACGCTTAAAGTACAGTAACTTTGGAAGGTAACTCAGACTTCCGAAGACTCATTTTAGGTCTGAATGCATTTTTGCACAGAATGAGGATTGTGGATTTTGTTCCCCTTCATCATTAACATTTAACACTTTAACACTGCGGCACAGCACAGGGGGTTCAGTGGACATTCAGTGATAAATATGTGTATTTTTGTCTTGTCCTGCTCTCCTTTCTCTCCCTGCCTGCTTCTCTTTACCTCACACATCAACAAGCAGCAGTGATATCATTAAGCGGATGTGCTTGCTGACAGCCTATTGGAAGAAGCCAGCTGTTGAAGTCAGCAGACCCCTCTCCACACACACACACACACACACACACACACTTTCATAGACACACACAGACACTTAGCCTCTGGGAATCGGGGCATGGATCATCAGGTTAGAGTGCACATCCGTCTCCAAAAGGCTAAGCATGGCGGCTAAGTGCCGCTACCATTCAAAGAGACAGGGACAGAATGTCAGCAGGCACAAAATTCACACAGGACATACAATCATCCGCAGTCGGAGGATTTGAGTGAAGTTGCATTTGACTTAGCTGCGTTCTCATTCGAGATGACAGTCTGTGTTTGTTTGTGTGTGTGTGTGTGTGAGAGAGGTAGTTTTATTGGAGGAGGGGCTTGTAGGTGGCCGGGGTGAAAAGGTCAGGATGACGATGAATGCTGACTGAAGCACCCCCATGCTACATCTTTTTTTTTTTTTTCCCAGTGTGACATCCGCCCATCCGAGGTGGCTGCGGTACACTTGATTATTCACAGTGTTACCGATGACTCACTGTTTTTGCCGCTTACTTTTGTTCGCTTGTCCTTAATGCAGCAATCTGACAGGAGTTCTGTATTTATCATCTAAATGATACTTTACACCACCAAGAACCGTTTATTGGAACAGGATAATCTTTTCAGCAGCTGGCTCATAGTCGGCTGTCAGCTTCTCTTTGAGAGGGGACAGAGGTGTCATTTAAAATAGAGTCTCATTAACGACCCGGCTGATTAGCTGTCAGGCCTCTGGGTCTGAATGGAGACACAAAACAAAGCTGGGCAGCGGATATTTCCCTGGAAAATAATTTGCCTAGACAAATCTATTTTCCAGGAGCTCATTATGATCGAGAGCAATCAGTTCCCATCGTCCCAGAGACCACATAGCATCGCGCGACGTGATTATTAGACCCGCCAGGTAATTCGGTCAGGCTGAGGAACGGAGACGGCACGAGGTTTGACGTTTCCTTGCATAAAGAAAAACATTTGAGAGGATGGAACAGCAGGGGGGCCATTTCCTAAAAGGCCAAATCCAAACCTGAAGCTTGTTTTATTTTCACGCAGATTGAGAACAGTTTTAGTGACGTTAACATCAAACAGCACTCTGAAGAATCTTGGATCGCAACTTGCGATTCATTTTTAATTAACTGATTCATTATTTGGTCTGTACAATGACCAAATGTGATGAAAAGGCCAATTAAAAATGTTCAAAGCTGAAGATGTCTTTAAATCAGTTGTTTGGCTCTGATCAATCAGCCAAAACACATAAATGTTTAATTTAAAGTTGTTTTGAAAATGAGAAAGTCGATTCTGACATTTGAGGAGCAGGAATGTTTGATGTTAATCTTGCAAATACAATTTGAAATTGATTGAATTGGTCTGTATGTTATGAAAAACATATATGTAAAGGTGTAGAATGCACAATACAGTTAAAAGTAGAGTACGTATACACATATACATACATGTACACACACATCAATTTATATACAGTATGTCTACACATCAATGAGCATGTATGTATGTAAAATATCAAGTATACTTATTGATATTGAATATTTGAAAAGGATTTGTTACTAATTTGTTGCCGTACTGATACACCAGTACTAGCTGTGTTTTAATGCCCCAACACCTCCTGAAGTAAATCTCCTTAGATGCAACACACAGTGAACAAGCCCTGTTATATGTATCTTTTATAAAAAATCTACCCCATCAATTTCCCCCATGATATCAAACATGGTGTCGAATATTGATATTTTTTAAGTTATTGTATTGAAGTTAGAAATTCCAGGGCGGAGGAGCAACCCCGAACCTGGCGTCCAAGTTTTCCCAAGACTTTGGCCCCCTGAAAAACGTATTCAAAGAGGTTTGTTTTGAGATATTGCCATTTTTTTTAATTAAATCTCTCAGCCTGTGCTGGCTATATAGCTTGCCTGATGCTGTGTTCAGACCAACACGACGCAAATTATTCGAGCAACTAGGTTACATACAAAGTCAATTATAAGATGCGAATAAACATCGTCAAAGCCTATCGACATTGACGTTCACACTGGCTTCGTGACCATCACGTCGCTGATGTCCGACATTCACGAACAACAATGGAGGAGAGGACACACAGCACTGCACAATAACACATCTACTCAGATGCGAGACAGGACAAATGAGCTGCAGTGGAGGAAAGTGAGCTACAAAGTAAGACTACCTGGTAAGTTTTGGCGATACTTTTGAGCACAGCACAGCACAGCATGGCTCTTATCGATCCGCACTCCATTCAGGGAACAAGCATTTGGTTGCTTGTCGCTTGGCTGACAGACCTGATGAGGCATCAATTCAAGCTTTTTACAAGACGGCATTGTGATGCTGTTATTTCGGTGTCCTTCTGATCCATTTATCGCAGTCAGGTCACAGAGAAACCTCCTGTGGTTCGAGACTAGTTTTGTTTGTGTTCCTCGCGAGAGTAGACGTATAACCATCGATCAAACTTGTGCAAGTCACCCGACGCAAATATTTTCTTTGCGTTTGGTCCGAATGCGACGTTAATGGTCTGACGACTTAAAGGAGAACGCCGGCCATTTTTAACCTATATCACTGTTGATCGAGGTTACCGAGTGCCGTCATTAGGAAAAATAACATTTGGCACACGATGACCAGAAATCAGAACGGCAGCTTAAGCGAACCTATGGGGGCAGACATAACCGAAAGTTAAACTTAAGGATGTCTGCCCCCATAGGTTCGCTTTAGCTGCCGTTTTGATATCTGGTCAATATTGTGCCAAATGTTCTCGTTATTTTTCCTAATGGAAAAAAACCGTCCGAAGTTCTCCTCTAATAGCGTGATGGAGGCCACACCACACTCAACTGAACTCTTTGAACTTTCATTACAAGTGACTTGAAGTCTCTGTAGTCTAATTTTTTCCAATAATTTTAACAGTGCAAAAAATGTGAGAAATTATATAAAGACAAATTGCTGCTAATTCATATCTCTTGGTGAAAAATGTCAGTCAACTGCTTTGGAAATACATAGTTTTCATTGGACAGCAATGATAATGCATTTTAGTTCATGATATCAAAACATCAAATCAACAGAACACATTTTGATTGATTTTGATTAGATTTGAAAAACAGATCTAGAATCAATTTCTGTCTCTTTCTTATTGATTAGCTGAAGTAAAAACTTCATGAATGTATACTGACCCCAGCAGAGCCTCCTGATAAAGAGCCAATCACCCTGATGGACACATAATACACACTGTCGCACATCAGTCACGAGTCCAGCACCATCGTTCATCCGAGTTGTGTTCTGGCACAATGCTGGTTAAAGAGTATTTTGTGAGAGTGTTTAACAGAGGTGGAAGATTAAATAAACAACTGGCACAATTCACAGCCCGAGCTTGCTGTAATTATCGCAGATAAAAGCAACAAAGAGCTGAGCGCTCTCTCTCTCTCTCTCGCCATTATTCAGACTCTTTGTGCTG
Organism: Sparus aurata; assembly: GCF_900880675.1. Lineage (NCBI taxonomy): Eukaryota > Metazoa > Chordata > Actinopteri > Spariformes > Sparidae > Sparus > Sparus aurata. The sequence goes on along the minus strand of NC_044187.1, from coordinate 26,729,496 downwards.
GAGCTCCTCGACTCTCCACGAGTGACGGACAGCACAGAAGAATATCTGTTTGGTGACACGGGGACAGCAGAGCCGCTGTGAAGCAGAGAGGGCAGTTGAAGTGGGCTGCTGTAGTGTCTGTAATGACTGTCTAGTGTGCACTGATGGACAGGCCAGTGGGCGTCTGAAAAAGATTATACCTGAGCACTCTGCTGTTTCATCGCTGCAGCTCTTAATGACGCTGACTTAATGAAAGCAGCTGGTTGGTGAACAGCAGCGTGTTGTGTTTGTCATGCATTTGTTTGCATGAGTGTCTTTTAAAGAGACAAGGGGAAAAAACTAATTCGTTCATGATGTTTGTCTTTGAAAACTGGTTTAAAGTTTGTTTCTCAAATGCCAAGTGAGCAGTTTTAGTTTGAGTAAAAGTGTATATACAGCTGCTCAGAGAGCGTTTCTGTGAATCGATCAATGATGAAGAGATCACTAAAGGAATGTGTATAAACCTTTTTGAGACAACTCAGCACAATAATGGACGCAAAGGGACAGAAGTCTACTGCACTTTTGAATGTGTCAGAAACTTGTTTCTTCAATAGAGAACCTGACGTGGAGGGCAAGCAGCAACCCTCAGGGCTAAAAAATGAAGCCAACACTGAAGTGCCAACACTGCATTCTTAAAATGACCTGTTGAGATTGGATCTAAAAGCAATTCGATCCCTAAGCAGCCCATACCTGCCAACAGTCACGATTTTTGCATGAATCTCCTACCTTTTCACCTGCTGTGCTCCTGATTGGTTGGATTTCATAGTGATAAGAATCAAATGGCAGTTTCTGTGTGGGATGTGTTGGTTGGCAACTGAACCCAGACATCAACGCGCACACAAAACGAAAAAGACCCCAAGATACACGCTTCCAAGTTTGACTAAACTTTTCCAGGCCTTCGTAGACACGAGTCTTCTATCAACGCTCCCAGCGTACCCCAACCTCTATTGGCATTCGCCTCCTGTCTCACTTGCTGTTCCTCTTGCCTCCACTGTATAGACTATAGTCCTGCTTCATGTTGTCCTTCCTCTGCTTCTTATTGAAGGTTTTCCTGGCAGTGATGGCCCCTGAACACATACACACACACACACACACACACACACACATACAGACTCTATTACAATGTTTGTACTTTAAAGTGCTTAAGTTTAGATGTTTACTACTGTTAGCTTTTTAGTACATTTTGTATGTATCTATTTTTCTGTAAACTGTGAATTTAAAGGGACAATGTGTAAGAATTTAAGTTGAAAACAAAAAAAAAGAAAAATAGTCAACAGAATGTGAATAAATAGCAGTTTTGACATTATGATGTCTCTTTATTGTGTTACAAAAATATCTACTGAAGTTAGCATGCTGACCTGTTAGCCCGGACCGTCCTGGTTCTGTAAACACTCCCCTTATCCCTGAGCTCCCAGTCCAAACCGCAAGCTGCATGGAAAACTGAGCTAACTAGCTAAGGTCAGCTATCTTTAGCAGCAGTTAGTGGTTACGCTGATAATATGTTTCCCCCTTATTTGTTTGAAATATAAATTGGACAGTGGGCCAATCTTTGTATATTTTCAACTTTGATACTAATGAAGAGACATTTTCCTTTCACGTCCATGTACTTGCTCTGGAGTGCAGGGTTATATGGAGGTGGTGGGGGAAGTAGGGGACTATTTGCTGATGCCCCAGTCTTAGTTGGCAGGTAAAATAGCCTCTTATGAAAACAGCCTGGTAAAAGACATGGTCTTGGCTTTAGAGCTCATTTTCCCTTTCAACTGTACAGGGATGATTTTTTTATATATACCTCACTCATTTGAATCACATTCAGCCTCAAATCTATGCATATTTCAGGACGTGGGCACAGCCAGTTATGGCTAGCCGCTAGCTAGTTTTCAACAACCAGGCTTTAGCGAGCCCGCCTCTGCTCCACCACGCTCCACCTCTTTGTGGATCAGCCGGGAGTTAACTGGAGCCACCCACACTGAGCTTCACAGCAGCTCTTCAGAAACATGTGGTTGACATCATGGACATCACTCCATGTTTTGCACAGTCGACGGTGAAAAAGTCACATAATCCTTTATCATATCTGTTAATTAGTAAACAAAAATGCATCATTTCCTGTGCAGCACTCCAACTTGAGGCCTTAATATGCCATTTTCAAATGCCAGACGTTTGAAACCCATTGAAAGAGAATTTACATGCCTAAAACCTAAACCAACTTTTTTGAGCTAAAACTGTGCAGTCACTGTGGTAGCCAAGGTTATTTACCCTTGTCCATAGAATGACCAGTAATTCTGTCCTCTACACCAACCAAAACTCATATCCTGGGACTCTCTCTGCTCAAGTCCACGTCATGTTCACCCCACCACCACCTGACATGTAAGTACAGCAATCAGCCGTCAGCAGAATGGACACTGTGTACTATGGCGGACGTACTTAATAACACCTCCACTACTTGGAAGCTGTTAGTTTACAGTGTTTATCGTTGTCATAGTTATTGGGACATTTTTCGACACTTCACTGTCTCTGCTGCATCCTTGCTTAGGCTAAGCTGGCAGCAGCTACAAAAAGCTCTGGACCACAGTTGCTGGCACTGAAGGTGGAGACTTAGGTATGTGCATTTTTGTATGTGGGGACAAGATAAAATGGGATTTTAAGATAGCCTTTAAATGTAATCTTTACCGTTAAATATTCATGACTAAATAAGTCTTGAAAGATAAACTATACAGATCAAAATCACCCTTATGTGTCATTTAATTCTGATTCAAATGTTGCTAAATCCTGTACGTACATGGTGATATTAGACCATTAGCGTCCAGTGGAACTGTTCTTGCTTATCTTGAGCCCATCACTTATAGTAAGCAAGTCATTAAGAAAAGGGTTTCAGGGTCTCTCAGCCTGGAAAAACACACAAAACTTACCTTGTATAGCTGTAAAGGAGCATAAAAAAAACCAGGAGTAGCCGAGCAAAAAAGTTACCATAGCAACAATGGGAAGTGTTTTGTTCATTGTGAGCTGTTTGTGCAGATACCATAGATCTCAAGAGTGCAGCGGCCTCTCACTGATAGCATATCTTGGTATCTATCCTCAGCCAAAAAGTGAAATCAAGTCAAATCACACATTTGCATTGCATACAAGGGACACCACTGTTTGGCTCAACAAGTGTGGTCACATATAGAGAAAATGTCTTTTCAAGTGTTTCTGTTGGGTTTTCATTAAATCTGTAGTTCCTAGTTCTTCCTTCTTGTTATTACTGTCATTCTAACAGACGGCAGCCTTGCTGTTTTCTGCTCCGCTCTTCTGTATCCAGGATCTTAAACTGACTGACACCCTCCTAGCATGACATAGCATTATAAATTATACATTTAATTGAATTTCATGAGCACAAAAGTATTCACATCAGTGTCTGGTTGATATGAATTATTCAGGACCGTGGTGTTTAATGTGCATGTTAAACTTTTCAGTGGAACTAAAAGGGTGGCTGGAAGCCTGCAAATTACAGAAGAGAACTGCATTATAGGTAATTATCAGCAGCATGAAAACTGTAATGCGTGTCAGTGAGCATGAATCCAAATGGCGCAGAATATGATCTAATATGTGGGAGTTATCATGATATGGATCCCATTTGTTTCATGGGAGACGGGTGGATGAAAATGTTAGTGGAAATGTAATAATGACAGAGAAGGAAGAAGCAGGGAGAGAGAAAAAAAAGGCAGCAGGTAAACTCCCAGGATGATTTGATATTGTGAAAACAAACAGCTAATTGGGAGCAGAGCCAAAGGTTCACGAGCAGCAGGATTGTGTTATGTGTCTGGGACGGAGCAGGTGAAAGAGACACCGAGAAATACAGAGATTGAGAGAGAGAGAGCGAGGTGAGTACTTGAGCCACTTTGGCGGGAACACAAAGTCCATCTCATCTATATGCTAAAGCCCTCAGCTCTATTTACATGACAAGACATTGAAACCTCTACAAGCTGCCACGCTAATTCCTCTATATATCACATGATCCAAACTGTGCTCTGACTGTCGTCTTCTGATGCAGCAGTCCCCTTTTTGTCTAAGTTGATGTGGTTTTCCCCTCTTCCCATCGATGAGAATAATCCTATTTCCCTGAGACAAAGTCTCATCTTTCATATCAATGCTAGTGGTAAATTAGTCTGAGGCCCAGGCATGGAAAATGGACATGATAGCCCATATTTATGGCTGAATTGGGTTATGTGGCTGGCAAACACAGATGGAAGAAAAACCACCGGCATCCTATCTGGAACGTTCCCAGCAAGCAGCAGACATGTAGTGTGTACATTAAACAGTGGAGCGGCTGGGAGAATATGGGTTTGGAACCCCTGGGACATTGTGCACAATTGAAAAAGTCATTACAGAAACAGCTGCATGCAGTAATGTGTCGAAATAGAGCGCCGGCAAATCTGCGCTTTCTCACTTTCACCGACTGCCTTCATTCATTTCCTTCAGCACAATATTGGGGTGCCTCCTGTTGTGTTTTCTAAAAATTCAACAATGTCCCGCAGCATGGCCTCTCCCGGAGAGCGCTTACCCACAAATTGAGTTTAATGCTCCCCTGAGAGCGTGCTTTTGTAAATATTTGAGCGCTGCAACATGAAACATAATTGCTCAAGAGAATTCAGGTGTGGGACAAATACTCCTTTGTTGGATCAAGGGGAAAGTGGCGGCTGCGGCTGGACTTTGCCACCATGTCGGCATTGTTCCTTCAAATAAAGTGATAAGGCAGGCTTGTTACACCACATTAGACTGCATTATATTGTGCAAATAATAGGCTATTACTTGAGAAAGAGAGGATAAGGCCCAACAGTCCTTCTTGGTAGTGCTGCTTGAAAGAGAGTGAGCCCACTATTGCACAACACACTTACATCCTCAAACAGCAGCGTTCACACGGTCACATCTGAGAGGTTCTCCTCTGTGAAGCCTCTGCTCACTGATCTCTGCTCAGGTTGTGCTCGGCACAAACCCTTTTAAACTATGCCAATGAATTCAGAGCATCCCTTCCCAACAAAGGTCAGATTCGAAATGGCACTCTGAGGAAGTCTGTGGGGAGCCACATTATTTGCTCTCAGTTTCACAGGGCGCTGTTAATCAATACAGCACAGTGTCTTGGTGGGTGTTTGTCCATCCAACCATACGTGTGTGTGTTAACTTGACGGTGTAGGAGTTCGACTACCACACATTTTGATCTTAGTAGTAAGAGAAAGAGAAGATTTGCTGTCTGATCCGCTGTACAGTATCTCCCCTTTAACCTCCCCTCCATCTGCCTCCTCCCTTTCGCATCCCGCGAGGAAACTCCAAAATACCCAGCATGTATGTACATATATACGTGCCAAAGTTCTGCTTTAATTTATTTCATTCTTTCATTCTTCAATATATGGTGCCTTTCAGCGGGGGAGTTGGAGGTGGGCTGAAAAAGATATGCAAAACTAGAAAAATGAGACAGAAAGAGACGGCTACACATGGGCAGCAGAGAGACGGCAGCGGGGAGAGGGCCTGGCTGTGAATACTGATGGGATAATCATTTGTGCTTCGATTGTGCATAAAAAAGCAAGTCAGCATTGGAGGAAAAAAAGCGAAAAAAAAAGCGGGAGCCAAGCTTTTGGTGCGGCTTCTCACTCTTTCCTCGTCACGTTTTTTCGGGTCTTTGTTTGTTCCCTGGGGAGTAGCTCCGGCCGTGGGTGAGTTATCAGAAACGAATACAGACAACAATCTAGCAGAACGTGCTGAGGATACAGCAACACATCAAAGTAGTACTCTCTGTTCTTGGTTGGGCATTGTTCAAGAATTCCGTGAAGTTATGCCTCCCATATTACGCATGCATGGGAAAAAGTTCACAACCCTCGTTCCCGTTTCATAAAGCGTGTCACAATCTCACTATAGGCCAGCCTTGAGAGGCCGATCCAGCCCAGCGAGCGGATGTTTACATTCTGGCTATCAGTCATTCATGTTCATCATTAACATCTTGACAGCTAGAAAAATCCATTTCTTATGACTTAATGCCTTGACGAAAATTTGTTTCTGTCAATAACTCTGCTGTCAAAATGGATTGTGATCGAGCAGGTGGCAAACAGTCCTGAGCACTTAGCGCCCTGCTGAGTTATGATCATAGCTGACTCCTCCTGTGTGTGTGTGTGTGTGTGTGTGTGTGTGTGTGTGTGTGTGTGTGTGAGTGCGTGAGTTTGTGTGTGCGGCGCCTCCTGCCCTCTCCACATGGAGTCTGTCCAGGGTTCCACAGTAGTCAGTTCTCACAGGATTTCAACCCTCCTGTGGGAATTAAACGATAAACAGCCAAGCTTATTCTGGAACTGCCCCCCCCTCCGCTCCGCTCCGCTCCTCTCCTCTCCTCTCCTCTCCTCTCCTCTCTCTATTCACCGTTTTATTTTCCTTCCCTGCTGTATTGTTTCCTTATCTTTTCTTTTGTCTCACTCCTCATCTCATCTCCTCTCTTTTACTTTTCCTCTTCTTTTCTCCTTTCATTTGCTCTTGCTTTCCTCCTCCAGACACATCCTTCTTTTTTCTCTTTTCATCTTATCTTCTGTCCTCCTCTCCTCTTTTTTGTCATTTCCTCTTAAATCCTTTTTTCTCCTCTCCCCCTTTCTTCCCCTCTTTCCTCTTTTCCCATCCTCTTTTCATTTCCTCCCTCCAATCTCATTCCCTCTTTTTCTCTCTTTGGCTCTTCCCCTCTTCCTTCACCATTTCCCCCGTTTCTCATTTTATCTCAACCCCTCATCTCTTCTACACTTTCCATCCCTATCATGTCCTCCTTTTCTTTCTTTTTGCTTTCCCTTAATTCCCTTTAACTTTTTCTTTCCTGTCCTTTCATTTCCTTTTGTTTCCCTTCCTTTCCTAATCTCCTCTCCTTTAATTGTTACCCCTTCTTCTTTTTCTTCCTTTTGTTTACTTCTCCTATTCTCTTCTTCTCATGTGTCCTCCTCTCTTCTCCTTCTCATTTCCTCTTTCCTCCCCTTCTCTCCCATTCTTTCCTCTCTATAGTTCCTCCCCCTTTCTTTTTATTTCCTTTCTTTCCTTTCTCATCCCCACATCTCTTCTACGCTTTCCTTTCCTTTCCTTTCCTTTCCTTTCCTTTCCTTTCCTGTCATTACTCACTCTCCTTATCCTCTCTCCCTCCCCCTCCTTTCCTCCTCTTGCATCTGCTGACCTTTCCTCCCCAGCGACCGTTTGACTAAGTGGGAACTTGTAGCAAAAATATGAAAACAACAAGGCAGACACAAGGCAGAGGGATGTTACTGCTGCCTGCAGATAAGAGACAAACCGCCTGTGATTTGGCTGTGAGTTGGTCCCCATCACACACACACACACACACACACACACACACACACACACACACACTGTACATATGGCAACAGACACATTATCGCTGCTATGATTCGGTGGACAGAAATTATAGCATTACCGGAGGGGGATTCAATTGCGGGGACCTCGTGCATAATTTGAGGGGCCTCCCAAAGGTGCTGCATACGCACTCCAATTACACTGTTATTTTACTGGGACACGATGAACTTGCCGTTCTGATGTGACACTGGGGAGATGCAACACAAACAGGAACATTCACAAACAGTACAATTCATAGCCCATTGTAGGGCTTCACCAAAGTAAATCTGTGGCAGTGGAAAAATAATCGCAATGATGTTGACTGAGGCATTAAAAAAGGCTCGAAGACAGGGAAGGAGCAGAAAACTAATCTGTTCCTGGTTGTTTGGAGAAGCCGTGACAAAAACAAGGGTAGAGGGTAGAAACAAGGTAGTTTTAGGAGAGGTGGAGGTCTCTTCTTTTGACACAGCCTGCAGCAATATTTGATTGGAGCGAAGTTTAAGTGTTTACTCAGAGGATGTCCGTCCGTCATAAAACAAAGGTAATTGACTGAGTGTAGCTGAGCCCCACCACTGACAGCAACAGAAATGTGTACTGTAACATGTGTGTGTGTGTTTGTGCCGTCTCCTCGGTACTGCAGGTTAGTCTTAAGCCAAATCAAAAAACATCCTGCAAAAACTGTTGAAAAGTCAGTGAATTAATTCAAGTCAGGTTTATTGATATAGAGTCAAATCAATCTCCTGAGGCCCATACTACGAAGCAAGTTCAACATACCCAGGATAATATTTCTGTCATCTGCTTTCTCTATCTCTAATAACTGTGATCACATGAAGCGGTCACAAGAAGCTGGCTATTAATTCAATAAGTCAACCCAGGTTCTCCGCATATAGCAATGAGCACGCTCACATAAACGTGGAGGTGTCTGCAGCATCTGACCAATCACAAGTCTACCGGCAGCAAAATGTCTTAAACAAAGTAGAGCATAAGAAGACAAGAGGAAGAAGTTAAACACACAGTTGCAGCTGCTGCAATTATAAACGAGCTACAGTACAGATTTATTCTGTGCTTAGATATACTCTTATGATTTATGTATGACAGTTTTATTCTTATTCCTTCAGCGGTGTCAAATAATAGCAGAATAAAAGATGAATCTAATTCGCTAACATAAATGACATTATTAAAAGCAGTACTTTCATATCATTTATATCTGTTTCTATCGGTCTCTGCTGGGAGATGATATCAGTGTAAAAAGCACAATGAAATGGCTTTGACGCTGCTTGCAGCCAAGTTACCTCGCTAACCATAAATCCTACTTTGTAGTACAGACACACTCTTTGATTTACAGAGATCCGGCATTCCCCAATGAGCGCTTGGCGAATCCTGGGAACACTGGCGACAGTGACGAAGAAAAACTATCTTTTACCTGGCATAAACCTCAGAGCAGACCTGGGCTCTGTGTGGACAGTCATCTGCGTTGACCAGCTGGGCCGGACCTGGACAGACTGAGAGACAGAGAGAGAGAGAGAGAGAGAGAGGGACACAGAGATGCACGGCACTAACAACAAAATTTTTAATAACTGCTATAATAATAGAAAAATGATTCATATTAGTTTCTTCTCATATATAAATATAAATATGAATGTAAATGTAAATATAAATATTAATACAGACAGTGTGCAGTGTGCACACTCACAGACATGTATCGCCAAATGAAATGCATGGAACACAAAGATGGATACAAAGGGTTGAAGTGACTATAAGGAACCTTTAAGTGTTCATGAAACAGTCTCGTGATTCCTCTGATGATTACAAATGAACTGAAACAGCAAACGAGACCATCAGTGAAAAGAACGCTACGTTTGAACCGCTACAGTCTCCATCACTTCAGGAACGACATAAATAGCTCAAAAACTCTAGTAATTTAAAATACTACTGTGAATGTTGCCCACCTTCAACAGCTCACAATATTTCCTGGTTCCTCACTGTAGTGTGTAAAACAAGCTTTTTGCACATTGTGTTGATGTTAATGTCAAACTAACTAACTGGAGGAGAACTCTGACTTCACATCAAGTATTCACTGAGCCGGTGCAACAGACTGCTCTCTTTTGTCTGCAGCGAGCAGCTTGAAGCTGATGGACGGGCTCTCCACAGGGCTGTTCAGCGGCTGCAGCTCCACCTTTTAATCTATTGATGTCTGGAGGCTGCAGTCAGTGGCTGTCTTTTTTTCCTGGTAAACCACAGAATACTCATTATAGTTAGTCACCTTTTTGTTAATTTACAACATTGTAGTTAGCGTTGTAAATATATCACTGCACAAAAAACATACTGTCTGCCATCTGACTGCCAAGAAGCACTCTGCTCCAGAGGGAGTCATCCTCCTCATCCAAACCACCAGGACTCCTCTGGTTCTGGTTGAAGTCCTCCATGTTTGAATGAGGAGCGTCTAGCAGAGGGCTGAGGTTAGAGATCAGTAAAGTTGGTTACTTACATCACCATCACTGGACCTGTACTGGGTCCACTCTCAGTGCAACATGGATGATGTTTCTTAATAACAGTGACTTCAGGAAAAAAACCCAAGACACAACAACGTTACAACAAATGAAGTGTTTGTGTGAGTGTGTACTTGCTTCTCTTTTGTCTTCATGTCATGAGCAGTGTTGCCACAGTTACCTTGAAAAAGCAATCTGATTACTGATTACTCCTTTAAAAAGTAACTTAGTTACTTTACTTATTACTTGTTTTTAAAAGTAACAAAGTTAGATTATAAGTTACTTTATCCCTTTAAGGTACGCACCAGGAAAAAAGCAAAGGAAAAATTATTTCTTTGCATTTTATATCCAATTATGATAACAATAACAACAATCAATAGTTTTTTTTTTAATTAGACCCTACAGTATTTCAGATATAGTCCTCTACCAAACAGTTGAGATGTCTGTTTAAGTCACATTAAGTGCAATTTCTTGACCAATAAAAATTTTTTTTGGATGCCTTTATTCTGCTCTCTCTCTCTCTCTGCTATTGATGGCTCCAAACACATCAAGTGTGTGTGTGTGTGTATGTGTGCTGGTGCAAAACTTCACATAAGATTTGATTAGAACTTTTTTGTTGTTTCTTTTTTTCATTTTAATGTCAGTGGAAGAAAAAGAAAACCTCCACTAAGCTCTACAGACACTGTTATGAATATGGTCAGACTACTTTAAACCACTGTGCAATAAGGTCTTCTTTGTAGAGTTTTAAAGACGATATAAAACAAATTCAACAAATATTTTTGGTGGTCATGCAACAGCACAAATTGGTTTTGGTGGTGATCCAAGGTTTTGACCTGCAAGTTTTGAGAGTTGAGAGATTTGTGACATTTAGCATGTTTGGAGTGTATAGTTAGTGTGTTATGTAGTGTGTTTAGTGTGTAGTGGAGTAATTTTTTTGTTTAATGACTCAAAACAATGAGGAGACTACTGAATGTGGAGCAGGCAATGCAGCTCTTCATTGAGCTGGAGGAGTTCAGGCAGACCTGAGCCTGAGGCATTGCCTGCATTTAAATGTAAATAGTTACATATAACTTTGTAAATTTCAAAAACTTATGCACAAATTTAGCAAACAACAATTTATATTTGCATTATAAGTAATAAAAATGGTTCGTCAAGCATATTAGTGGGTTTCACAGTGAAAAAACTATCATTTTCCTACTCAGATTTTATGTTTTTTTGTGATTTTAGGTCCATTGTGTTAATACAGTATGTCACAATGAAAAAATAACTGTACAGTCACACATGTAAGGTTGTGCTGAAAATAATGACACCAAACAAGGCAAGGTAAATAGTTTTAACGGTGAAATATAATGGTAAAATCAAAAATAGTAAAAAAACGGCCAATTATACCCCAGACCTCAAATTTATTCTTGATATTTACCATATACAGTACAGAAATGGTGAAAAATTGATATTGATAAAATATTTTTCATCAAATATGTAATTAAATAACATTAAATTAACTTTTTAATTTTAACAACACTAACCCTTTTGTTCATTGTAAATAGCTAATTTATTATAGCTAGCTAGCTAATTAGCTAGCTTCTCTACCTTTACCATAAAATGACATCTCAACCGTTTGGTAGAGCACGTTTTGAAAAAATTATTTGACCCTTATGGGACTTATTTTTGTTGAATTACATAATATGTCAACAAAATAGTCTTACATTTGAAAGTCCCGCCGATATGCGTCATCAAAGGACGCATGAAATTTCACTCTGTCACTTCCTGTTTGAAGGAATGCTGAAAAGGCATACTGCTCCCAGACACAGTGCCATCTAGTGGATTTTTTTTTTAGCATTGCACAACTACACCAAATGGTAGAGATGGCTCATTCAGGTTGAGTTAAGCTTGATGCATTTATCAATGAAATATAGTGACTTAAAGTGTGGCCTACCAAATGGTTGAGTAGTACCTTAAAGGGATTACATTCAGCAGCTGCCAACAACACCCCCGCTGCCCCAACATAAAAATGACAGGTAGGAAGAAAAAGATGTTCTGTGAGGCAGCAAGGCATTGATAGTAGTAGGGGTCTTGTTTATTATGGCACCAAACGAGGGCGAGTCGACTGTGTTTAAGTGCAGCATTTCCTCTCCAACATACAGCCCGACCAACATTTTCAATTCTGCCCCACTTACTTGTTTTGCACCGAAGTCCAGCTTTTGTTGTTTGGGTGGTGGGGGACCTCCTGCAGAAGTCGAGGCCGTGGCTTTGCTCGCAGCTCTCTGCTTAACACCACCTGGTGGGACTTGCTCTGTAAACTTAACTGTGCTGTGCTGCGAATCCAAATGTTTCTTCAAATTTGAGGTCGTGTTTTTGAAGCTTGATAGTACTTTGCCGCCAGCACAGAGTGTACAACGAACCTTAATATTCTCATCTTTAGCTGACAAGAACTCAAAATAATGACTGTATTTCCAGCTAAGAAAAGGCGCATCTCTCTCCTCCCTCTATTGTTGTTTGTGTTTGTGTCGCTGCGTGGTGTTACACATTAGTTGTACTCGTGCTGAAAAACGTGACTTGCGCATATGTGACATCACTCCCCGAGACACCACTGGTCATGAGGCTTATTTCTGCACCCAAATCTCCTAGATTTCACGGTTCTATAGAAATGTTTTAAACAAAATCATTTAACATTTTTGTTGTGATCTATTTACCATTTGTGGTTTTCTCTCATTATTACCCTGGTTTTAATTGGCTTTCTTCAGATGTGTTGAGGTTTTTAATTGAATTCTGCAGAGCGCTTCTTGCCTAATTTTATTAGTGCTTTCACACTTCTGTGAGCCTGCGAAATAAGTAAGTGTGTCAGTTTTTTTAAGAAAATCATTGAGGCAATGTATTGAGTATTCCTGTAATGTGAACTTTCACTCTTCAAGATGAGATTTGAGAATATCCATCACCAGCAGAACGATGTCAATAGAGCTGGTGACGTATAGATAAAATGCAGTGGCTACACAGACGTTCACAGCTGAAGGGCAACTTGAGTTGAGCTCAGAAACAATGAGCTGAATGCATATCTTCTGCTAAACAATTACATTATCTCTTACGTACTTTGAAAATAAGTGTTTTCACTGTAGATCAGTAGGCTCAGTTTGCAGTATAATAGTTCATCACTGAGACGATGTGCTGCCGCAGAAGACACATTTTAAGTCCCTGCTGATGCAAACGTTAAGGCGTCTTCCTGCACTCTTCATGGCAGAGTTGATCTGGACTGTGAAACGTAATGGGTCTTTATGGTGTGACTCAGTTTGACTCGGCATGTCAGCCCAGCAGGGCAGGGATTTACATTTCCATGACAACTAGGTTAACTGCTTGAAGGTCTTTAATGACCAGTTATGTTGAGTAGGGGTCAAGGAAGAGGCTGTTAAACCTCACACCTATTGTCACCAACAAACAGTGCGTTTACATGACACTCAAGAAAACCGAATTACTGAGGTAGTCCGACTATGATCGGATTTTTAAGATGCATGTATACACCTTAGTCTGACTAAAATCGGACCGAATCGGATTTCTCATAGTGGGATTAAAACACCTAGATTATTCGATTGATAGTCACATTACTCGTACCTGTTTACGTTCTATCAGAACGGATCGGATTTTGCGTTCTGCGCAGGCGCAAGATATCTTTCCCGGGGCCGTGAGCCGGAAGTAGAAGGACGGCGATGGCGGCGTCTTTCCTCCGAAATCACCGCAAAAAAGAGCGCCATTGTGCATCTAGTTTGTGTAATTATCATGTACACCATATACGAAATGTACAAAGACGTAGCTTCGTCTCGCTCCTCGTATGCCATCTTTCTCAAATGTTGATGCAGTTTGTTGTTGCCGGTGACGTAAAGAGGTCAGCCGGAGGTGGCTCTGTTACCACTAGTTGAAATGGGTACAGCGCCACCTAGCGTACCGGGGTATGACATGCTCCGGCCAATAATCCGATTTTCTCACCGGCATGTATACTCGGACAATTGCAGTTGTCTGACTGAGTAGCATTGTCGAACTATGGCTGTAATCCGACTAAGCTGTGCACGTAAACGTACTGAAAGTTTAGCTAATTTAGGGATGAATTACATGAAACACATTTCCTATAAAGCTTTTATTGTGAAGCCGCACAATCAGGATATGCTGGGTTTCGGCAGTAACTTAACATGTGTTCTGAAACAGTACACATGAGTTACCAGCTACGAACCGGGCTGAAATCTAGGTGCTGGCTAATACCTAAGGAGGCATCAGCTGATTTCAGTTTTAATGTTAATGTTTTGTTAACCCTCTGAAATCAGTGAGGAGCATAAGTTTGTTTGGATGAGTGGTTCTCAAGAAAGCTGCAGTGACCAATACTTGAGGCTAAGCAATTGAACAAGCACATTGTTAACAGGCACCGCACTAGTATAACTGAACTCATGATCTTTCCCTAACCTTAACCACGGGGCTTTTGTTGTCTTAACCTTACTACAGACTGGATGTGAACCCCGGATTCTGATGTGACAGAACACCAGTGTGTTACAAATGCTTTCAATCAGTCCAAGAAACAGAGAGAAAGTTGTGCTGAGAGTCACTAAAACAAATAAAAAAGGCTGTCTCCATGTCTGTATAACAGTGTCACATGACTTTGCTCTCATCATCTCTCATCAAGCCGACTTAACCAACTTTGGCAATGGCCAGGCTGTGTAATTTAAACGTCACGTGACGCACTGTGGCCCGAAAATACTTTTTCCCATAAGCTTACACTGTGACAGACATGTCTCTCAAACAGTGGCTAGTCATTGTTAGCATCACAAACCCTGTGAAATGACTTGTTTGACTGTCATAATTTGATCCATTAAGTCCAGTGAAATCAGGAAAGTATAGAAGAGCAGCAAGATTAAATCATTTTACCTCTATTCAAGTAAGCAAGGCTGAACCGGAAGTTAGTCTGGCACATTGCTATATTGACATTTTTTAGTTGGATTTAGTACCCTCTTGAGTGGTCTGATAACACAATTGGTTTGTGACAATACATTCTCTGCTCAGTGATATGTGTCTCTAATATGACAACAACTTGTACAATGGCTTAGCAGCCCATACTAACAAAATTGAGTCTTTATTTGTATTAATGGTATTGATTTGTTGGCGATGGTTATAATGTTTTTAGGCCACAAACTCACAGTTGTTTAGTGCAACCCAAACCCTGGGGTCTGTTCCGTTTCCACATTATCGTTAAACACTGTCTGCTCTGCACTGTGAATCCACATTAGAGCCCCCACCTATCTGCCCTCTTCTGTTTTCCTCCCAAAGATGAGTAAATATCTAATTTACAGAAATGGTTTCATCATATGATGCTTTGGCCTCTGCAATATCCGCCTGCCACTTGATGCATTGTGTTTCATTCATTCCTCCCATTGGGAGATTTTTTATACAGCTTAGTGTTTGCTCCTTGCATTAGCAGCCTCCCCCCCGCCGCCTATCTGCTCAACTTCCCCAAAGTGCACAGAGGTGATACTAATAAAACACCTTGTTATGTAAAATAGCAACATGAATCACTCAAAGGCTTTACTCCTCAATGGAAATTTTGTCATGACGCATAGAGTTTGAGGGAGAGCTGATCCTCCCACAGTTTTGCACAGATTGTTTTCTTTGTTTTTCATAAGATGCCGTTCTATCTATTGTTTGTAGTGTTTTTCATTTTGATGAAATTTTGATTTAAGACACAAAAATGAAAACACAGAGCAGCAAATAAAAGCAGTAGTATCACTTCATAGAGTTAACAGTGTGTTCTTTATTAAGAACGGCTTGAAGACAGATTACAGCTCTTTGTTTATATGTCTTTTTTTTGCTGAATTGCTTGGACAAATATTTGTGAAGGTGTAAGAAGAATGCACAACGTACGATATGCTTTCTATGTAACTCCTTTCCTTTGTAAAAATGAAATAGATTTTTCTGTTGTCCTCACACAACAGAGAGTCTAAACAATACTTAAATCAGTATTCAGCGTTTGTTGTTGAAGCATTTTCCTGCAGCGACTCAGCAACATATTTAGAGAAAGTGCTGTTGTTTTTGGACAATTAAATGAGGCCTGCAAGAGTGGATTAACACAATTAATTACAGAGCTGATTGTGTATGTATTGTGTCGTATCAATTTCCAGCCTTTGTTTAAGCAGGCACATTGGCAAAGGACACCTTGTTATGTAGATAATCAGCCCCACACATTCATAGTTTTATAGCTGCCAGTCTATGACGCTGTTGGTTACTGGCAGCTGCAGATACCGGGAGCATCAGTGATTCACCTTTTCCCAGCTTCAGTGTGCAGTATGAAGAGTACGATATGTAATGAAACATATTAACATCATTATAAAGATCAGTTTGGGTTGTATGATGATTTTCAAACACAGTTTGTTGCTGCAGATGACTCACGAAGATGATGTCATGCTGGCGTCATCCAGTAAAATTTCCAGTAAAATTGTAATGTTGTTTAATGGTGTGATGACAAACAGAAAAGATCAGTCTTTTCCTTTTGACTTCTTTCAAGATTCGCCATTTCCCTACTACTATTCACTTATAGCAGCTAAACCCGCATTAGGTCTGAGGCTTGATCTGCTGTACTGCCAGCAAGCCTCCTCTTTAGACAAAATGTATTGCACTTCATCTGTAAGCACCTTTTTAATGAGCTGAAACATCTGTGTTGTGTTGGAAGCTGGTAGTTTTTGTTAGCAGATTCCAACTGTAGCTAAACTAACATTGGCTACTGTTGCTCTCTGTTAGTGGAGCAGAGAGAGCCTCTGAGACGTGGCACTCGAGAATGTGCATTAATTCACATCCTTTGGACTGTCGTGGACAATTCGACCCAAGTCCTTCAGGGAGAGATCCACAGTCCAGCAGCATTATACAACTTCAACAAATCATCCACTGCCTTGTGTAGGCAGCCAAGAGAGACAGGGAAGGTCCCATTTTTCATGTCAGGGTACAATCCGCTCACATATAGCCAATAAAAAAATGCGGTTAATATTTGTAAATTGCTACAGATTGTTTCATAGAGCCCCAACACTGTTATGTATGTAGAAGATTTCACTATTTCAAAGGCCGTTTGCCTATGATCAGTCAAGGAGATCATGTTGAACCTATCATACGTTGAATGTGATCAATTCCAATAAAATAAAGTTTATAATCTAAGAAACTAAATACAGTCCAGTTGGATTGGCCAATGGGGAGCTCCAACCTAACAATGGCTAGCTGGTTCATTTTCTGGCCAAAATGATTTCTGTTTTTTAGGAAAGATTATTATCAGGTTATGTCATTCTTGCTGTGTTTAGTTAACCACGTCGAACATTACAGTGTCACAACGTATTCCAAGGTTGAAGGTGATTTATTTGTCATTCTTCAAGACAGGTGTGCATGACAAATTTAATTAATGTTTGTACTCCTTCATGCTACACAAACATAGAGCATATATACAGTTATTTAGGCTATAAACATACATCTCTAAACATGTATACACCCAGGAAACAGACTGAAGAGCAGTTTTTACATTTGCATTGGGTGAATGTATACAGCAGCAACAAGATGCATCTTCACCTTAAAAATTCAGCATCAGCAAAACACTGTTGATTAACTTCGACTGTGTTTAAGCACCAAGCATCAGTGACGTAAATACCTAGTCCACTTCTCCTCATCAGGCTCTCTGCCCTCCGTGTGCAAGACAAGTGCTTTGAGATTTTTTTATCTTCCAGATTTACACAGACTTTCCTTGTGGAGTTGTTGACCGTGCTATGAGTGAGCCATAAATACAAGTTTGGAGTAATTCAGCTGTCCCAGACAGTCCCAGAACTTTGTGTAGTGTCCCCAGAATTACTACCAGATGATGTAGTTTCTCAAGGAGCTGTGACATAAACTTTAACTGGTGAATACTGCGTCTGAAATTACTGGAAGCAGCCTACATTGCTAAAACTCTGCTAAAAATACAATGGTCATGACCACAGTGCCTTCAGTTCATATGTATCAGAAAGAGGATACACCTAACATCTCAAACTGGAGTGTAAGATTGAGGCTAAACAAACCTCTCTGTCACGGGGAGCAATGGAAATGAACTGAGGACAGTGTTTGTGTGCTGGTGGTTATGATGAGCAAGAAGTGATAGTGTAGGTTTTGTTTGAACACTCCAGACACTCTTGTCTTTATGGCTTGCTGGAGAACATGCGTTAGACTTTGGTCTGCGATAGATCATCTCTGTATCGTAAATAAATGAAGAACCACAGGGTGGGGATCGATAAATAAAGCGTAAACGCAGTGGGACAGTACAGAGCAGCAGCAGGGTGTACTGACAGTAAAATACATGAGGATCATTCGGCTAGTCACGAGAATTCACGTTACAGTGTTTTTTACACACACATGCCTTTATCTGAACAAGAAATGTCCAAGGTAGGGGGGCGCTAGTGAACGCCGCATGGAGTAGTCGTGTCTTCCAGTAGCTCCTCCACACTCTCGTTAAATACCTGCTAAAAATAAACACTTACTCAAAAATGAGCGGTTCCAACAAAAACAAAGCTAAGGAGAAACCTACGCATCCGAACTCAAACCCGAAGAAAAGCGGAAAGACAGTTCCTGCCATGAACACGGTCAGGGCCGTTAGCCCCGAGCTAAGCCCGCCTAGCAGCCCGGGTACCGCCACTGCTAGCGCCACTGCTAGCGCCAATAGACCTTCAACTTCTCAGCCCACGCTGGCTAGCGTCATGGCTGCCATTGGGAAACTGGACGAAGACATGAACACCAGATTTAATACGCTCGACTGCACACTCCACCAAGTCCAGACTTCCCTGGCAGACCACACATCACGCATCTCCGACCTGGAGGGCTTTGCAGCCGACCACGAGTCCCGCATCACAGATCTGGAGAAACAGTGCACGGAGCTACTGGAAATCAACAAGTCAACTAAACGTAAGCTAATAGATCTCGAGAACCGATCTAGACGCTGCAATATTAAAATCACTGGCCTACCAGAGAAAGTTGAGAAAGGCAACCCGACACAGTTTGTCACTGAGCTCCTGCCGCAGCTCCTCGGGGCCAACAACTTCACCAGCGGACTCAAAGTTGACCGGGCACACCGTATCGGTCCACCCGCAGCCGGACGTCAACGCACCATGATCGCCAGAATTCATCACCCTCCAGAGAAGGAGAAAATCCTGAAACTCGCTCGGCTGCATGCTCCGCTGACCTACAACAGTGCCAGGATCAGCGTGTACCCGGACTTCTCACCTAAAGTCACCGAACAACGCCGCGCCTTTGATGGAGCAAAAAAGAAACTGAGGGACGCCGGGGTCAAACACGGAATCCTCTTTCCATCCAGACTGACCTTCAACTACGGTACGGAGCAGAAAATATTTCAGGATGCCAAGGATGCCGAGACTTTCATAGACAGATTTATCACATCCTCCGCCGCTGCGGAGTGAGCTGTACCCCCGGCCGGGGAATATCCAGCCTGCTGCCGCTCCCAGTCACCTGTGTAAGACACTTAAGTGGTACTCTAATGTTTCCTAGTCTCATCAAGAATTGAGTTTTATTTAACCGCTAAATACGTAAGTGTTTGTTTTTGTTTTTGTTTTCATACGAGTGTGGAGATAGTTACGTTCTCTGCTTTAGTCAGGAGTAGTATTTTAGCTCGATGGTTTCTTGCAGTGTCTAGCTGTTTCTCAGTGTTCATGGTCTTTTCGTCCCACCTCGTTTGGGGAGGGGGACAGGGGGAGGGATTTAATCTGTATGTTTTCCTGTTTTTTCTTTTTTACCTGCTCTTCTTAATATGTACCCCGCTAATTATGCTTTGGATATGTTACGTGGTCATATACTTATCATCCTTTTCTGGTTGCTAATGACCCTCTCACCCCACCACACGGTGGCAGCTTAACATTACTCAGCTGGAATGTCAGAGGTTTAAGGACTAATTTAAAAAGGGGCAAGGTTTTTTCCCATTTAAAGTTACTATCTGGAGACATATTTTTTATGCAGGAAACGCATATCAAACATAATGAGCAATGGAGGTTGAGATGTGCCTGGATATCTCAGATATACCAGTCAACTTTTTCTTCTAAGGCTAGAGGTGTAGCCATATTAATCAGAAAGAATGTTCCATTTGAACATATTTCAACTATTTCTGATCCTAACGGCCGCTATTTGATCGTGTCAGGTCGCATTCTGTCACGACATGTAACCTTTTTGAATATTTATGCGCCCAACTTCGATGACCCTTGTTTTTTTAGGAAAGTCTTCAATCTTATCACGGATTTATCATCTACTCACTTAATTGCAGGTGGAGATTTTAACACAATTCTGGACTGCTTTCTTGACAGACTCTCCACCCGCCCCACCAGTCCCTCTAACGCCAGTATTGCTCTTAATAACATAGTTAAGTCAATGAACCTGGTTGACATCTGGAGACTGCAACACCCAAATGATAAGGACTTTTCCTTCTTCTCTAACGTTCATAAATCATATACAAGAATTGACTACTTTTTGACTGACGCCATTTTGACCTCGGATGTAATCTCCTCCAAATATCATGATATTGTAATTTCCGACCACAGCCCTGTTGAACTAAAAATCAATATTGTTAGAACTAAAGCTGCGTTTAACTGGCGGTTCAATCCTTTATTACTTAACAACATCCAATTCCGCCAGCAAACAGCCAACAAAATAACAGAATACTTTGATCAAAATGACACATCTGACGTAAATGACTCCACCCTGTGGGAGGCCTTTAAAGCTGTTACACGAGGAAACATTATAGCCCACGAGTCTAAAATAAAAAAGGATAAGGAGAAAGAATTAGCAGATATCACAGCCCAACTCAAACCACTAGAAAAAGACTACAGGGCGACCGCCTCTCCAACCAAGCTTAATGAAATAATCAAATTAAAGTCGAAATATAATGCTGTTCTCTCTGACCATGTCAGCTTAATGCTGCTAAAAGTAAAACAAAAGCATTTTGAATTAGCTGACAAGCCAGATAAACTACTGGCTCGCCAGCTCAAGAACATCCAGGCCAGCAGAACAATTCACAAAATTAAGACCAAAACGGGAACTGCTACCACAGATCCTGAGAAAATTAACGAATGCTTTCGTGAATTCTATGAAGATCTTTATACTTCAAAGTCCTCCACTGCTACATCACATATCTCTGAATTCCTTCGTACTCTCCACCTGCCTAAATTGAGTCCCTCAGCACAAACAGACTTAAATACAGACATAACATTAGAGGAAGTTAAACAGGCAATTCGCTCCTTTCCTAATGGAAAGGCGGCCGGACCAGATGGATTTGGCATTGAGTTTTACAAAGCATACTTAGACATTATAGCTCCTTTTATGTTAAGAATGTTTAACCATTCTATTTCAGTTGGTCTGCTTCCAGAAACGCTTTACTCTGCCAACATCTCTTTGATCCTGAAAAAAGGGAAGAACCAGACAGACCCTTCTTCATACCGGCCCATTGCGCTCCTTGGCTGTGATCTTAAGGTGTTTACTAAAATCCTCGCAAACAGACTTAATAAATGTATTGCAGATATTATCCATGAAGACCAAACTGGATTTATTCCAGGTAGATTTTCGTTTTTTAATGTTAGGCGTCTACTGAATATTATGTACACTAAATTTAGCAAAAATTCTAAAATTGCCGTTCTCGCCCTTGACGCTCAAAAGGCGTTTGATCAAGTTGAGTGGTCATACCTTTTATCTGCAATTAAGGAGTTTGGTTTGGGGGAGAATTTCGCCTCCTGGGTCAAAATGTTATACGCTCGCCCCACTGCCTCGGTCATCACCAACAACAACAGGTTGTTGGTGATGAGGCGGGGGGCGGGGGCCTTTAGCTGCTTTCCAAAATGACTGGATGGAGGCTGAGCCGCCGAAAAATCTGATTGAGTATGTAAATGGTTTCAGACAGCGGCTGTACACGGCTACAGAGTTGGCAAAACAAAAGCTGACTTCGGCACAAGCTAAGATGAAACGTTTGTACGATCGTCGAGCTGAGCAGCGTGTTTTCCATCCGGGTGACCAAGTTTTGGCATTATTGCCTATTTTTAGCTCGCCGTTTCAAGCTAAATTCATGGGTCCATATACGGTAGTGAAACAACTCTCCGATCAAAACTACCTCATAGCCACCCCTGAACGTCGTAAACATCACCAACTTTGTCACATAAATCTGTTGAAAGCATATCATCCCCGTGCGTCTCAGGAGCAGAGTGTGCTGGCTGATGCTGCTCATCCTGTATGTGTTGGTAACACAATTCAGGCAGGTAGTGAGGCATCTTGTGAAGATATGCCAAATCATGACTCAGCGTTGCTAACAGGCAGGCTTAAGAACTCGGAGGTATTGCCTTCACTTTGCAACGATCCTGTCGACAGGGCTGCCCCCTCAGCCCTTTATTATTTGCTGTTGCTATGGAACCCCTGGCTATCAGTATCAGGAATCACCCTTCTATTGCCCCTTTAATTTTGGGAGGAGTAGACCATCGCATCTCGCTGTACGCGGATGATGTTGTTCTGTTTCTGTCTCGCCCAGAAGTCTCTCTCCCCCCTTATTAGGACTCATTGAAAAATTTGGTGAAATTTCTGGCTACACTGTAAATTGGGATAAAAGTGAATTCTTGCCGCTCACAGGTGATCTGGACCCACATTTTCTTAAAAACTTGTCATTTAAAATTGTCTATGATAAAATTAAGTACTTAGGAGTTACAATTCCTAAAGACCCCAAGCTAATTTATAAATTGAATTTCCTCGACATGATTGATAAGTTAAAATCGAATATTGAATCCTGGAGACTGCTACCATTATCTCTTATAGGTCGGGTCAATGCAATTAAAATGGTTACTCTTCCCAGATTCCTCTACCTGTTCCAGAACCTACCTATTTTCTTACCCAAATCCTTTTTCAAATTAATAGATTCACTCATTTTACCTTTTGTGTGGGGTTTCAAGGTGCATCGTATCTCTAAAAAGCATTTAACCAAACCCAAATCAGCTGGTGGCCTCAGTTTACCAAACTTCTGCCACTACTATTGGGCTGCGAACTGTAGAGTATTAATGTACTGGCAAAATCCACGACAAGGTCATGTTAATGCCTCCATCCCGTTATGGCTTGCAATTGAACAGAGTCTCCCTATCAGTTCTTTGCCTGCCCTCCTCTTCTCCTCAGCTCAGCCCCCTAAATCCAATCCTGGAAATAATTTCGTAGTTACAAGTTCTTTAAAAATATGGTACCAAATAAGGAAATCGTTTAACTTGCCTGAAACCTCCACCTCCACCCCTCTATACCGAAACCACAGTTTCCCACCCTCACTGTCGGACAACGTTTTTCTGCTCTGGGTTAATAAGGGTATCACTACCATTGAGGACCTTTATCTCAATAAGACTTTTGCTACCTTTACTCAGCTGAAAGAGAAATTCACATTGTCAGATGCGCATTTCTTCCGCTATCTACAGGTTAGAGATTTCGTCCGTAAAAACATTTCTCACTTTCAGTCATTACCAGCTCCCATTGAACTGTATGCTCTTCTGAATCGTTCCCCCGACTCTAAGAGACTTACTTCACGATTCGTCGACCTTTTTAACTTACTTAACCCGACTTCATCCCACCATTTGAAAGAGGCTTGGGAAAAAGACTTAGCTCTGTCAATAAGTGACAGTGACTGGGAAACTTACCTTGGTGACATTCGCAGCTGCTCAATCAATTCGAGACACCAACTTATTCAGTTTAAAGTTATCCACAGGCTACACTACTCTTGTGTTAAACTTCACTCTTTCTACCCTTCTATATCCCCAATATGCTCAAAATGTAAATCAGCGGAGGGAACTCTGGGCCATCTATTTTGGTTTTGTCCCAAATTAAATCAATTCTGGTCTGATATTTTCAAATGTTTCTCTGAGGTATATAACTGTAATATTTCTCCAGATCCCCTCACCGCAATTCTAGGTGGCTCTCGACACCTTTCTATGCTCACCAATTTGCACCGTAAAACTATACAATATGGAATGGTCATTGCAAAAAGGAACATCTTATCTCATAGGAAAAGTGATGAGGCACCTTCCTTTAAGGCCTGGCTTTCAGAAATTACTAATTTGTTGCATATTGAAAGGATTCGACACAATGTATCTCTCAGCTCTGCTACCTTTGATAGGATGTGGCAACCATTTCTTCTACATTTGTCAAGACTGACTTAAAAGTAACACTTAACTCTCATACATCTTTGTCAACATAACCCCATGTTTTTGATTTTTATATAATACCTGGTACGTTCTATATGTCAAGGTATACTGTTTCTGAGCAGGGCCCTTCTTTTTTTTTTTTTTTTTTTTTTTTTTTTTTTCTGTCTACTTGTCTATGTTTATTTTCTTTTGAGCTAGTGATGTGCTTTTTTTAATGTCACAGTTCGTCTGTTGTCCTGTTTATTATATTGAAAATCCATAAATAAAATATTAAAAAAAAAAAAAGAAATGTCCAAGGTAGAAAATAATAAGTGAGGGTAGATAACAACTGAATCTTATTTTCTGGGTGAACTACAATGGGCGTAGTTGTGACCTATGAAGAGGTTTGAGACACAACCAGTGTGTGTTTTTGTTCACAATTTATGTGTGTTATATTTTTTCATATGTTAAAATCATTTTTAGATCACTTAGTTTGGCATTTGAATTTGAAGTACTGTCTGTGCGTCATATTTGCATTTAATTTAGGTATGTACAGTCATATGTACAGTTTAAAGTGGAGACACTGCTATTTCACTATAATTGATAAATAACTTCAAAAAGGTTTGAAAGCAAGTAATTACTCTCCTGTTACACAGGTTAGCATGGTGCTACAACCTCTCAAACTAAGTGGTAAAAACCACTGGACAGGTGCTACGCTGACATTGTCACTTTACTAAAACCAAAGGGCAGTTAAAAGCCTTTTCCCCACAATGTGACAAATATCTGCTGAAGAAAAATGACCGACCAAAGTTCAAAATGTCAACGAAACAAAACACACAGTCTCTTAAAGACAACGCACTGAGCAGATTGTATGAAACCCTTTTTTGGTGTTTCCTTTATTTTCTGGACAACTCAGTGTTAATAAACTTTGTGTGACCTGAGAGGCCTTGACATACAGTAAGTGACAAACGCAATCTTTTCCATCATCTTTTTAACACTGTATACCACGTTATAGCTGACTGGTTCTCATGTCAGACACAACACGTCGATATTATTGCTGCTGCGTAGGAGACTTTAAATGTCACAGTAAAAATTCAGCCATACATCAATGTGGGCAGGGAGCTGTATTCTCTGCTCGGGAGAGAAGAGCAGTGGGAGATGAGAGGCCGTCACCTGATGGACAGCGACAGACACCCTCTTAACTTAAGAACGGGTGAAGTTAATGCTCCTGAACATTGTCTGTGCTGTTTGTGTGCCTCACAGCCAAAAGTAAAGTTTTCTCTGAGCCACTGAGGAGACATTTAAAGAGGGCCAAACGTAATAAAGCCAGAGCAGTGAGGACTGCCATTTGTCAGCTGCAGAGTGTTTCATTACCACAGGATGGTTTATCGGCCCTCAGCATCACTTATATGCATGTGAACTAAACCTGCCAGAGGACACATAAGGAGGAGTGGAGATGAATTTTCAAAGGAATAAAGAGAGGAAGCCTTTTATTGACACATCAAGTCTTTTCTGGGAATGGCTGTTATTATTTAAAGATAGAAATTAATCCATAGTGCTTTGACATTAATCATTGCAGGGTTTTATAGTGTTTGAATAATGGCCTCTGAAACCGCCAGATGATTTGGCACATATGAGAGCGTACTTGTTATTGGAGTTCTTTCAAAACTGAGCCTTCATTTAATAAAAAAAGTTGGACAAGAGCTTCTCTGATACAAATTATATTGACAAAGTTTACAAAGTTCCTGTTTTTCTCTCTAACTTTCATCATCCATCAGCAGTTTTGTGACAGCTTGATTTCCTGATTTGCATAACAAGCGTTTTATTCACTTTTTCGCCTCACTTTTTAAAGCTTGCTGGGAAACAATGATGCCTCAGGGTTGACTTGTATCTGTTCAGATGCATCTTGTTGTGATTCTGTCTCTTCCTCTGCCTCCTCACTCTGGCAGCCTCAGCACTGGGAATTTCTGGAAAGCAACCTCTTTCTTTGCACATTGATTTTCTGCAGCAGCTTGTGGGCTAATTGCCCTTATCAAAATCATGACCTGCTAAATGATGGCTGTCTTTAATTGCCAGCAGCCACTGACATTTAATACAATTAATTAATGCAAGGACAACAGGGAGTTGGTATCTGCTCTGCTTGGCTAAGATGGCAGCTTATGTTATGTAATACAGCCAGGGGAGACCTCAGAGAGCAAGAGAGCTGGCAGGTGATATCTCACTATCAGAGAAGCTGCACTGAAGCATCGGAGATGCTCAATTAAAGCTCATTGGCTGGAAGTAAAGGTGATGTGGGAAGAGTTGCCATAGTAGAAATGCTGCCAACAGTAGTAGCCTAATGATTTCCATTGGACGGTTGGCTAAACCCCTCCAGTGAACTGCAAATGTCTAATCGTAGCCCATAGCAACTAGCAGGCCAACAAAGCACATGTGGTTTCTGAGTCGTGCTCCAAAATGATAATATGCTTTTATTTGCACATTGTCAATGATAAAGGAATCTTTGCTGCAGAGATTCAGGACCAAACCACCAACCTCCTGACCAATGGACAACTCATGTAGGCTAACTGTTAAAACACAACCAATAGGATGGTCGTATTTATTACTTATGCACTATACCACAAGTCGAGGCACAGCAGTCAAACTGTAAGCCTTTGTGCATTCGCCTAACAATGTCTTATTTCACATCAATGTATAAATACAACTGTTCCTATTACGATGTCCAGGAGGCTTCTTTAGCGAACAGACCCTATAGTTCCATATTTCTGACATTTTACATGAAACAAATGCACTGAAAGCTTGAAAGAGGTTCAGACTGGATATCACCCAGTTTTCAATTAGAAATCAACATTGAAATTCCTGTTGGTTCTCAGTTCATCTGCTTGAAAGCAGATTAAAACTGAAAGCCTTAGCATGTCTGGCTAATCATCTTCAAAGGAGCTTATCATTAGCTAGCTACATTATTTTGCGGCCAGTTAAGGGTCACATTAATCCCCATATAGGACTTACATTTCCTGTGTGTCAAACCAAGATGCTTCTATCAGTTTGACGTAATGTTAGCAGCTCAGTCCTGCTCTTTATTTGAGATAGTGTCGCGTTTTCCAAACTCACGAGTTAGCCTTCGCATCCTCATTCTGTTGTAGCCTGTGAGTGAAGGCTAATGCAGTCTAGCATAGTGTTATATGAATATATACACTGTAATGCAGGAGCAATGTTTTTTCTTTGCCTATTTAGTTGTATCAACTATAAAACTATGTATATTTGAGACAATATTAGCAAGGTCTCATTCAAAGTTAGTCAGCTTAAAACAAGCTGGAGATGTATTTCAACCAACTCACGGTTAGCATCAATTAGCTAGCTAGCTACTGCGGATTAATTCTGCTAGCAACAGTTGTCATTTCAGCCATTTCTTAGTATTAAAGGAGACACTTCTTGTTTCTGTGTGACTCACTGTTTAAACAGTTACTTATTTTTTTTTATGGTAAATTTGTCATCCAACGTTACCATTAAATGCTACAGCTAGATTGGAAAGCTTGACAGCAGGCATAGCAAGGTTTGACTCCTGAGATCAGCAACGTGACAAGTGACTGATAAGAAATAGCGCAGTGATCAGAGAAAATACTCACAGCTCATTCTCAAACAGATTATTCCTCTGACCTGAAACTGATCACAGGTTAGAGGCTAAAGAGATACGTGAGGGAAAGAAATGAAAAACAGCTGAAGAGTGGAAGAAGGGAAAACTCATTTTTATCAGCACCAGAGCGATTCATATTAGTTACGTGAGAGAACAGATACGAGCGAATAGATATGATTCACTGGGGAAATTAATTTGACTGTTCCACCTTAACGTTACAACCACGGCTCTGACAGTGATGTTCTGTAAAAAATCTGTTCAGGAACGGAGGAAAAAACTTTCCTATTACCAAAAAAGCAGCCGAGAACCCGGAAAAATCAAATTAAATAACTGTATAGTGTTGAACAGGTGTAATTAGTGATTAATGCTCCACTGCGTTCGTGTTTGTTTCACTGTGTTCTGGCTGTGTTTGCTCCTGCTGCTCTCCATCTGTCATAAACAAACATTTTTTCCCCTCAGGTTGAAGTTGCCTCTCAGGTTATTTGCATTCGTGGTAGCCATCTTCTGCCGCTCCTTTAATTCTACTTTTTCTTGCTTTACCGCTCACATTTGTGCAGCTGGTCTCTTTTTTACTGGTTTGCCAGTTTTTAGCCTCATTGCTTCATCTGCTTCTCCTCTCTCCTGTCCCCCCTCTGCTGAGTGTTTTATTAGTCTTTTATTTGAATCCCAACATCCTTCCCCACTGTGAAGAGGCTCTTCCACCTCCCAAGGCCATCTTCATCATCAAAAAACCCCCCAAAACAATTTGTTTTTTAATCTACTTGGCTGTGTGTTTGAAGGTTTTTAAATGTCTTACAATGAAAACAAATGCACATCTGCCACTTTTCTCTAGACACTTGCTATTACCCCGCAAAAATGCACTGTCAGGGTTTCTTTTGCACTGCTCAAGGCACATATTCAACCTAGACGCTGTTATAGTCTGACTGCCCAATTCTGCCCAGATGCTGTCAAAGTCTGATTGCCAGCTGAAAGATGTAATCACAGGCCGTGCTGCATCTTATATTTCTCTGAGCTCCTGTTGTCTTGCACTGCTAACCACGGCAGATGCAGCTCGCAGCTATTCCACAGGAGAGCAAGACAATCCTGGTTTGAATGTTTTAGTTAGTTTTTTTTTTTTATTTTTACAAAAACAACTCTTATATCTTAAATCACTGGCTACAAAAGCATTTCTTGACACTATTGAAAAGAGACGACGAAACAGGAAAACAGCTTGAGTTTTACAAAAAAAGAAAAAGAATCCCTGTGGTGCACAACACAACACAATACAGCAAGCAAGGTGAGGAGTTGATCCCCAGAGATAGATATATCTAGATAGTTGCAGGGCACAATTCTTTCAAATCAATACAGCAAACAACAATAAAACAACATGCTGTATGTAGCTAGTTAAAGAGGTGAACTCTTATAAATCCCAGGAAAACAGCCAGACAGCATCTCAACAAAAAATAAGACTAAAAGTGCTAAACCCTGAAGTGACAAAATAATTTAAATGGTTTATCACTTCTGAATGAATGCACCTAATACATGTCATAATAATCTGCCAAATAGACAATGCTGTATTTTGACACATGATGTGTCCCTCACACGACACAAGTGATTTTTTTTGCCAAGGATGTCACAGGACAAAACTGAAACTTGAACATGAAGAAATGTTAAGTTGCAACATATGTTTGCATTGCTATTGTTTATTCTGGTGATTGGGTTGAATATCAAGATAGTGTACTGTAATTTACCCAAAGAAGAGTTTTCATCAAGATACTAATATATTATGTGTTGACCAAGCTAGCCTGACCAAACAGCTAAAATGTCTATTGTCTGTCTATGGTGACTGGTGAACACAGTTCGACACAACGAAAGAGCCAGATGTTTTCCTAGAGCAATGGTGGAGACCAAAAAATGAGCAAAAAGCAGAGTAATAAGTTTAACTTATGGTTATTGTTTTGTGTCTGCTGGATGGGATAATAAGCAGTGGTTACCATACACAGTTGCCACAACAAGTTTCCAATGTGATGATACATATGCAGCTTTAATATCTTTGTATGAGGGTGGTGGAGGGAGGAGGAACGCTCATGCTGTGTTCAGAGCAGACAGGGTTTATATATGTATCTGGAATATTCATAGTAGGTGTTATACCTCGACGAAGCACATGTTGATTGCGGGAAAATTTGGCATGATGATAACTCTACAAAAAAACACAAAAAAGGGGGAATCATCTGGAGGCATGAATATCCACAAGCAATTTATGGAATTTTTTTCAGCAGATGTTGAGGTACCAAAATGTTGCATTCTTGCCATCCTATGACTAGTCACTTGCTGGACGAAAACAAGCAAGAAAACAGACAAAATGATAAATTACTGACCGATAGAAAAGATGTTTTGTTTATTTTCCACATTAAAATTATTTAATACAGTACGATAAAAGATATCATAACATAGACGTGTAAAGCATGAAGTATCTGCTTTGTATCTGTTGATATGACTAATTATGAAGAAAATATCCTCAAAATTTCATCCAAGGCCATCTGTCTAACACGCATATTTGGAGTATTGTGGAACCGCTGCTGCCTTTGATGTTGTTCGTACCCACTTCAAGATATATCTGACTTTAAGAGCTCTTGAAACCTGATGGGACCAACAACAAGAAGACACAACAATCTGTCCTGAATTTGTCACTTTCTCTCCACTGATGTTTCTTTTAATTTACCAGAAGCCAATACGGACAATTTTTTCCCAAGAGCAAGACACTGCGGACGATTTCCAGTCCAACTGCATTTCAAGTCAAAACCTTCAAATCTTACTGGATTTTGCATTGACGGGAATTTCCAACATTTTGGATCATAAACCTAACCCTTGATGTAAAACTGAGCTAGGTGATTGCAAAAAATAGGGAAGATGAGTCATGTTGTGTTTTGTTTGTGAGCTTGTATCTGGTTAAATAAGTCAGACATTAAGTTTAAAGAGTTGTTGCAGACCCAAACACACCTAACGGCTATGTTAATATTGAATTTACATTTGTCAGGTGGCCAGCTCCAATGGGATAGATATTGCTTTGTTTCTGCTGGAGGACTATGATTGACAAATTGCTGTGTATTGGAGACTATGTGCTCCCTGGGAGATTTATTAATGCAGCTTCAACAACCCAAAGCAATTTGTTTCTTACCTGCCTACATGATTTAGCTAACAATGTGAAAGCATGAACTTGGAAACTTTCCTATCAGAGCCACGCAGCTGCCTTTGAAATTATATTTGTAATTTGTTATATTTAATTCTCACTTAGTTCAGTCAGTCTACCCTCACCAACTACTGAAAATGACAGTGTTTGTTATTTAACGACACAGTAAATGCTGCATGTTTTGCACAGGTATCAAATATGAGTGCTTCAAAAAACATCACAATGTTTAGTCTGTATTGAGTCAGATGTCCAATGTGTCCTTGCCAAGGATTGCCAGCATCAACGGAGGAGACATCCGACTGCCTTTTAATTACGTCAATACACCTGCCCTTGTGCTTTGACAGGCACTTCCTATCTTTTAGTTTTGGTCTCTCTTTTCAGACTCTTAAGCGCTTGTGAAACATCAATGTTTTTATTAGTTGTTTACACTTTCTGTCTGTGGGTCATGTAGAAATGTGACACCGCTTCCACCTAAATCATGACCTTTGTGAGGGCAAAGACACCTGTTCATGTTACACCAAATTTTGCACATCGATGGAGACAAAGGCATGAAATTGTGAACAAAAGTTTGGCTCCACGAAACCAACACATGTCTACACAGAATTAAAAGGAAGGACACCTCAACGCCTCTGATGGCACAACAATGATGAATTCATGTCAGGAAAGAACCTTGCGTCTATCTCTGAGGGAGAAGATATGAGAAAAGAATTGTTAAAAAAACAGCAAACTTCTGTCATGAACAGCAAAACAACAGCCTCTCTGTCAGCTCATTGAGGACACTTATGCAAAAATTTGAATATTCAAAACAACACTGTCATTATAATGCTGAAAACAATACAACTCTGTTGAACCGCACCCACACTGAAGACATTTCAAAGTAAGCTCTAATGGAGATGTAACTAATGATAATATATAAGGCATGTTGCATTTTAGGTTTTTTTTCTATTAGTGGTATAAAAGCCGGCTGGTTTCTAAATCAGGCTGGTGGAGACCCTTGATGTGACTAGCGAGGAGCTCAGCAGCACAGGTCTGCAGAGAAAAGCTTTTTCCCAGAACACCTGCAATCGATCTGTAAAATGAGGGGGGGCAGAGCGATGGAGTGGAGGGATCACAGAGACGGGGAGAAGAAAGTGGGTGGGAAAGAAAAGGTTCATCATGGTTTCATAAACCCAGAGAGAGAGATAGAGAGAGAGAGAGAGAGAGGGACGGAGCATGAATGCCCCTCACGTATAGCCGGGTACTCTGCTCTCACTCTGTCAGCTCCGCACAACAGCAAATGGGCTGATCACTGCATTATGAGCTTGTTGTGGTCAGAGAAGCCGTGTGCCTCAGTGAGGTGAAGACCAGAGGAGAGGCTCTCAAACAATACCGGGCCATTGTGAGCTGTTGTGCAGGTATAGGAGAAGTACGTGTCCGGGTGAAGGATTGTGAGGTGGAACAAAAAAAAAGTTTATTAATCTCTTACATTGACAAAAACTCCAGTGCATAACAATAAACTTTGAGTAAACATGATTATTTTGTCTATCGGCTTTTACATTTATGAAGCCGAGTGACATGGAACGTTATGTGGGCAGTTAATACATTAGTAACATTTGTACATTTTTCATTAGGTCCCAGAATAATCTATTTTAAGCCATTTCTGCAACTAGATGCAGTCTGTTTTCCCTTAATACTACACACTACAGAAGCTAAAATTATAGATAAATTAATGAATAATTAGCCATAAAAAAGCTATTTTTGCCATCGCCTCTTTTGTGTCTGGTTAGGATAGATTAGCATAATGACCAGAAACACATCCTCGTATCAAATCGACTGAATAGGTTGCTTGCCAGTGACTCCCAAAGCGTAAATAACGGTGATGTATTACCTTTACCCCTGTTCCGGAAACAACATGACTCTTGCAGCATACCAGCGGCAGGCATACGGGACCTTCGTCATTTCTCGTCATTTCATGCTAAAATGGCAACTCAGAGTCCCTACTATTATTTTTTAAAATAAGCAAAAGGGATCTGTAAACAAACTCTGCAGGCAGTTCAACGAGCAGCTTAATCAGAACAGCAGGATGGAATAAAATCAGAGCACATGGAGATATTGAGTGTAGAGTGCAGATGATTTTGTCACGAAAAATATCCGACAATAATGATCAAAACAACTGAAACAACATGCTGTAATGGCTGGTATGACGGTGGGACAATTCTGTGTGGTAAGTGCAGTTTTTTCCACCTCAAACACCACAAACCATTTTTTTTCCTCTCTGCTTAAACATATTCAAATGAATTTAAGAAAATGAAAACAGAAACATACCATTAACCATCTGCCGATCTTGAAACACAACATCAAACACCATATCATCAGAAAAGAGTGATATTTTCATCCAAGTAAAACAATCAACAACAATCAATAATAAAGCATCAGTAGTTACATATTTTTCTATTCAGTTTTCCTATAATTTCTTTTAGAAGAAATACAAAGAAGGATAACATCTCTCACAGAGTCCAGTAGAGAGCTGTGTATTCTCTGAGAAGGCGTAGAGTAATTGTTCTGTGTTCTGTTCGTAGCGGTACGCCTCTCACCGGCTGAAGCTTACTAAAATGTAGGATTTCACTTCTTGAAACACTCTGGAGGACGAGAGGTGGGCTGTTTGGTTTTCTGCCAGAAAAACCTGTTCAGACAACACCTCTCAGGTCACACATCTGTGAATCTAAACAATACATGTTGTCCATGTGGGATGAATATAGACTGGTTATGTAGATGTAGAGGAAGATTATTGGGTAGGAAATGTTGTTTACCCACTGCACCACATCACATGGCTCCTACATATGATAATTCACAATATGCACAACAATGACGCATTTCTCATCTCCCTCCCACTCTGTAGCTTACCAAACCCAAGCAATTCTTCTGGGACTTTGGATTGCATATAAAAAAGATGTATGTTTTTCATCTTTTTGTTGGATGCTTTTGTTTTCCCACACTCTGTGTCATCTCTCTCACTTACCCGTGCTGCTGAATACTCTTGAAAGCTCTTTGTTTTTGGCTCATCAATTTTTGATTCACATGTAGTCAACCTGAGAGACTGAATTACGTGTACAAACTTGTAAAATATCAGAACATTCATTCTTACATGCACTGGGTTGCATTAAAAGTAAGAAGTACTGTATTAATCCCTCTGGGTGAAATAGGGGTTGAGCTGTAGGAGTCGATTGTTTACTATAAGGAGTCCGGCCTCTCGCTGAAGCAGTAATGAGTTGTATAGTGTCGGACACACACAGACTGTATAACTGTTTTTTGTTATAAACAGATGGTCCAGCTGATACCTCTGGACAATATGTACATTGACCTGTGACTGATGAATTCAGAGCAAAGCATATTCCCTCTGTCACTTATCATGTGTTGTGGGTGTAAATACTGCAGTGCTAATACATGCTGTACAAAGCAGGCTGGGCATGGTGATTGATAGCAAGTTAGCTTATCTCATTCTGACAGCTGTGAAATTGCAACATGTCTCCAGATCTTGGTGTCCTCTGCACTGAAGACTCGACACGTTCCAGACCTTCCTCAAGCCATCATTGGATTAAATGTAGTCAGCCAACAACTTTCGATAAAATGTCTCTATTAGATGTTTATTGTCAAGTTGTCAAGGTTGCTTTATTTCAGTGTTGTGTTTACAGTTTCTGATGCACCTGAGAACCCAAATTTTAAGATTGCAGTTCATTTTATTCTTCTCTCTCAGCAGACCCTGATGTTATTGGTGCAGTCTGGATTTTTCACCTGTGACAATTTACATGCCATGTTTATAATTTAA
Source organism: Sparus aurata (assembly GCF_900880675.1). NCBI lineage: Eukaryota > Metazoa > Chordata > Actinopteri > Spariformes > Sparidae > Sparus > Sparus aurata. The sequence goes on along the minus strand of NC_044187.1, from coordinate 26,694,881 downwards.
CATGGGGTTGAGACATTGACTGATGTGGATGCGGTTCAGTTGAATCATTAAAGTTGATTGTCTTGATTTTATATACAATGGGTAACTTAAAGGATTATGGCTCAAGTTGGTTAAGAGAATAGGTTTGGGTGGTTTATATGGTATTCCTTTAGCTTCTGCTACATGTTTATGAAGTAATAAATGTTTACTAGACATATATATGTGTCGGTGCCATCCTGTGACAGTGCTGTTCAGTTAATGTATGCCGCTTGGTTCACAATTCATCTCTGTTTAAACACTGCCAGACATCTAGTAAAGGCTGTTCTAAACACTGCCAGCCGTATAATAAGTGCAAGGCGTCTAAACATGTGTGACTATGAAATCCCTGGCAATGACCACCTCTCTGTGGTTTTCAGTAAAGAAGTACAGACTAATCAAGTGGTGTTGTAGTCCACCTCCTTTATTTTGTGGTCCTTGGTCCAGTAGACCACCTTGTAAAAAGATATCTTTTTATGATCATAAGATATGAACCCAACAATCACATCACAATTTTAATGGTGGTTATTGAGCCTCATTCTCAACTCGTCAATAACTGACGCTTTGGGATAGTAGGACAGGCCGGCTGCCATCCCAAAGCATCAGTTTTTGATGAGTTGGGAAACCCGGAGCCTCGTTATGTGACGAGTTGGGAAAGAGACTCGATAATCTTGCTGACAGACCAACCAACAAACAGGCACAGCTGAAAATGTAACCTTCTTAGTGTTGGTAATAAATGAGCAATAAAATATCACTAGAGTATATACTCAGGATTGTACTCAGGCTAAACAAACAGCAAAGGAGATTAATGCTGATTTAGTGTGGTCTGCCCTTCTTCTTCACTGATTTGGGTCACATATATTGGCTGTGGCAACCATCGTGGACAGGTGTTTAACAAACAACAACAGGCCTTAAATAAATGCCTGGTGGTTTCATGTGTGTTTAGCCACCTGGGGACCTCTATCTATGATGCCTGGCCGTGTTAAATTGAGAGGAATTGCGAACCTTTTGGCTTGTGATACATTAGAATGTCCAAAAGTGGTAAATTCAGTTCCAGAAAAAATCACCCTGAACGTTTACTGTAATCAGACCCAGAGTAAGTCTTTGGTTGCTATTTCAAGTGCCAACTGCAACCATGTAAAAGTCTACACAAAGGTTAGACTGAACTAGTCGTGTTAGCTGCCAAACATTTATTTGTACACATTTGAGAAAAAGTTTAAATGGGCAAATAAAAACAGGATTCAGATAAAGAAGAATAACATTAGAGCTTGTCCTTGACTGCAGTGATGAACGCAATGTTTCCTACAAGCGTCACTTTCAAGAGTCTTTCAAATAATACAGAGAACATTTGAGTGGCACCAATCAAGTTCTTGTCACAGCAGTGGAGAATATAAACCTCCAAATTTAATTGGCCTTTGATGGAAAATGTCAGCAGCTTAACAGTACTTCTAAAAACAGCTGTAAGAGCAATGAATGGACTTCAGTAGAGACGTCATTATGTCGCTCACAGCGTGAATTCACAGCAAGAACCTTGTACTCAGATAGATGGATGAACACTGGGACTGTGAAATGCAAAACACTGGTAAACAAGATTAGGTCTTAATCTACCGACGTGCTAGCAGCTCTGTGAGGCACATTGGTGCTTTGAGCTAACGTCAGCATGCTGAAGGAAACACAAAAACTGGAAATGCTGATGAGCAGGAAGTAGAAAGTGACAACAAGACACAAGAGTTTATAAATAGTGACCATACAGATGGTGAAAGATAACAGATAGATACAGATAACTGGCCAATATGTTTCAATAATACATTATCAGCTAACTAGTTTGCCATTATGGATGTGTACATCATCATCAGTGTTGTCAATCAAAGGTTAGTTTTGTTCAGAAAAAGAAATAATCTTTGCTAATAAAATCTTGGATTCATATTAAAAAAATTACAAACTTTGCAGTAACAGCGACAGCCCTCTGGGGTCACGGACCCCCATTTGAAGACCCAGGCCCTATAGCCCCATTAGCCTGAGAAGGTCTTTTGTATTGTATTTTTTTTTTCTGCCAGGACCTACAGAGAGAGGACTTGAAGCCTTTGCTATATTTAGCTGTCATTCACATGGTGAGAAGGTTCTCCTCCTCAGTGCATGTATGGAGTGCTGATATCCTCTTCAAGCTTAATGTTCTTCCTCACATGTACTCAAAAACCCAGTCATTATGCAAAGGTCAAAGCGGCAGCTCAGGAAACCTCATGGCTCCTATAGAGCTGAAAAGAATGATGTGCATTTACCAGAAGCTCCTTTAAACAGGTGAAGAGTTAATTGGCTATAAATGCGACATATTAGTGATGTTCCATGACTCCGATACGCTCATGTACCAGATCCAACGATGCATATATATGAGTTCATGCCAAACTCATCAATAACACTGTTAATGTTGGAGAGCCAAAGCTGAGCTGTGCTTGTAAAAGGAAAACTCACAGCTCCAAACTGATCCGTCACACATTTTATACCTCAACTCCGACATTACACTACAGATAAACCCATTCCCCAAACTGTCCTCTCTATTTGGACAGTTTTTCGCTGTTTTCCTTTTAAACGCAACTCAGGCGAGAGAACAGTCAATCGCTGTCCGTTTCTCACACAGTAGGAAAATGTAATTAGCACAAATAAAGACTGCGTTACGGTTTCGATGAATCAAAGTTTGCCTCAGAGCGTGTGGGTAAAGAAGTAACCAGAGACTTTCACTGCCGGGAGGAGTATCTCCACACCTCTCTCACTACAGTTATGGGAGATGGTTTCCATGGCGATGTTGCACTTTCCAGGGATACATGAGAAAGAGCTTGAATATGAACTTTAATACATTACCACCACCCCCCACCACCACCACCACCACCACCACCACACACACACACCCACACTCACACACACCCACACCCACACACACACACACCCACACCCACACTTCCTGCCAATGAATTCCTCTTGATTCCTTTCGCAGCTGTGTGAGGAGGAAGAGAAATGTTTAATTTGCAGTCATGATGACATACAGAAGCTTCAGAGGATGAACTGAGCTGCTGGGACGGCCCCAATCAACAGTTTTAAACATTCAAACATTGGATCACCATGTGTCATGTGAAATGTTTAACCACTACACTGCACTACAGCCTCTTTAAATCAATTGCTTTGGTTTTATTGCCGATAAAATTGATTCTCAGGTTACAATTAAAAACAAATGTAAATGTGATGTAAATGCCTGAGAGGCAATGGCTAAAAGGCAGAGCTAAAAGAGAGTGGATATATTTTTTTCGGTCTCCATAAATGTGACTCCAACAAATGCTGACGTTGCTCAGTTGCTGCTGAATGTGTAAATAGGCGACACTGCTGAGATAGTATCTCCATATTGACTTTTCTTGATTAGATGGCAATATGTCACATCGTGTTTTACAGTTTACTCTGCTGCCCCAAGTGACGGAAACTAATGATCTAACAGAAAACAGCTCCACAACATGTTCTTCTGCAAAGGAGAAACTTTTGGTTGTTGGACATGTTTCTCGGCAGTGATTCTGAGCAGTGGTGCACTTTCCTAGCCATTGTAGGCCAACCTGTTCTCCTGGGAGAGAAAAGTCTACTTGAGAACTAAGATAAACGAGATACAGGGAAAATGGGTTTCAGTTCAGGAAAACCATCTACCAGGATGAGGACGGGGAGAGAGCAAGGAAATGAAAAAGGATTGGAGAGCGAATGAGAGTGAGAGGGAGAGACAAGAGGGTGGGAGAGCGAGAGAGAGAGGGAGGGAGAGGGAGAGAGGGAGAGGGAGGAGGGAAATCATCTTCAATGTTCCTTTAGGTGTAATTTCTGTACTCCAAGTGTCAAAAGATTGAGAGGACAGCAGGCAAGATGAAAAGTTTGAATTTGTGTGCTTGAGAGAGGATGATGGGAGACGGAGGAGAAAGAAAAATATGGGGAAGAGATACACCAAGTGTGTAAAAAATGAAAAGCTGCAACGAGGGAAAACTATCTGACACACAAAGAAAAAGACACACAAGGAGAGTCAGAATGTGTGGAAGGAAAAATGGAGGCAAAGCCTGTGGGCTAATAGTCACCACATTTGCCGGCCATCATCCGCCTCGGCTGACCACACAAGTCTCTCCACGGGAGCTGTCATTAAACCCTCCCTACAGGTGTGTGGGTGAGTGATTTTAACTAGAGTAAACAGAACAAGATTAATGGTGCGAAATAGCACACAAGGGCCACAGAGCTGGTGGCACAATGGTGACCGTGTCAATGAAAAGGTTGTTAATGTTTGGGTTGGTGCAGACAATGTCTATGTTGCTGTGTCGCTCAGGGTTTTATTTTATTTTTTGTTGTCATGTGTTATGCTCTGGACTAAATACATGTATGTTTTTATAAGCTTGTGATCTATCAGGAATAAAGCCAAGAAGCTGGAGGAACATTGTAAATGCAGGTAAATTACACTGCTCAAAAACATTAAGGGAACACTTTATACACACGTTAGATATTGATGAAGGAATCAGTGAAGTTGCAGATTTTTACTGGTGTACGTTTTATAATTTGTTTTTGTCAATGGAAACATCAACCTACTGAGGGCTGGATTCAAAATCACAGTAAAAGATCAAAGTAAAAAAACTGGCTGATCTGTCTTGCAATAATTTCATCACGGCAACTCATAATGTGACTCAGTAGTGTGTATAGCCCCTGCTTGCCTGTATGAACTCCCAACATGTCCGGGCGTGCTCCTGATGACTCTGCGGGTGGTGTCCTGGGGGATCTCCTCCCTGAGCTGGTTTAGGGCATCACAGGGTCCCATAGGTGCTCAATTCGATTTAGGTCAGGGGAACGAGAGGGCCAGTCAATGGCATCAATGCCCTCGTCATCAGGGAACTGCCTACGCACACTGGCCACATGTGGCCGGACATTGTCCTGCATCAGGACCCACTGCACCAGCGTTAGGTCTGACAGTCGCTCTGAGGATTTCATCCCGGTACCCAACAGCAGTCAGGGTACTGTTGGCTATGACATGGAGGTCCCTCTGAGTATATGCCTCCCCAGACATTCAGACCCAGCTCCAAACTGGTGATGCTGTATGATGTTACAGGCAGCATAACGTTCACCATGGCGACACAAGACTCTTTCACGCCTGTCACATGTGCTCAGTGTGAACCTGCTCTAGAGGACATCGGGTCCTTATGCCACCCTCATGGAGTCGGCCTCTGACAGTTTCTCTGACAGTCGGCTAACGGCTGATTTCCTCTCTGCTCTGTGCTGAATTCGACTGAATTGTTGCGCATGCTCTAGCATCCAGCAGAAGTAGAAGTCCTGCGAATCTGCTCTGGACTGCCGGAGCTCCACCGGAGCAGATACACAATGCAGCAGAGCCAGTGGAAGTACACACATAGATCAGAGTGAAACTGCTTGCCATTACGGTCCCGTGACGGAGCGGAGCCGGACCCAACATGGATCTGGTGGAATTTAGGGGTCACGCTGGTGAAGCTGGTTAACAATCACTCGTGTTAGCTAACTGGACAGATTGATATCCCTGAAGTTTATCTGACTTGGTGTTGTACTGTGACGATTAGGCGTTTCCTTAATTTTTTTTTTAGCAGTATTTACAAAACATTCTCAAGGCATCTCATTTGAACACATATTACCCAGCGACTTTTGTCTCATTTTATGAAAGCAAGAAACCCAAAGAATGAGAAAGAAATTAGTTGTAAAAGGTAAATTAATCAAAATACTTAATCATTGTTCTCTCCCACAAACCTCAGATCTGACAGCAGTAGTCCAGCTCAGGCCAATGTGTCCAAATCAATAGCAAATTTAAGCTGTCGGTGCCCAGCCTGCAGCTCATTACATGGGCCAGTGTTATTTACTAGCTTTGGGCTGCCTTCTCCGTCCCTCCCTCTCTTCCTCCTCCTCCTCCTCCTCCACCTCATGTATCCAGGATAGTATTTCATACAAATACACCACCACACAGTACAACCTGCTCCCAGTCATTGTCACCAGGAGACGGTTCCTCCAGAGTTCGGAGCCAACCAGCCAGCACTCCCAAATTAGATGTTACTGACAAGATGTCCAAATTGTACAAATGCACAGGGCCTCGTCTGTTTCCTCAAACTGAGATCTTAGTGGACAAAGAGGGAATGTAAAATATTTGTATTGCTTCATTGTTAAACAGAGTAGTATGGTAGTGTAGCTGTGACAGTGATAGAATAAATTGATTGTGGAAAAAGAGAAACGGCCTTGAAATCCACTGTATCACAAGCATATGATGCAATACAGCACAGTAGATCAACCACAATACACTTTTGAAATGAGTCCAAGGAAACAGGAGTGCAGTCAGCATGCAGTATAGTGAGACCTCAGACAGCAGTTTTCTAAATTCAGACTCGACAAGCATGGCTGTTCTCACTGAGCAGGAACTTGTTCTAACATCTACATTATGGCATTGCACTGAAGCATATCACTCCATTCCTTTGTGCTACAAGATAATATTGCCATCAGACCATTCAGTTTTTTTTTTCTGCAAAACATGTTCATAGGTCAATATATTCCATTTATTAAAAAGTACTAATATTATAAAGTCTATTATATTTCAGGTACTATAAATCAGGGCATACTGGTTTAAGTCAGCCTACCAGATGTTTAGAAAAAAAAGGAGCAGTATGTGAGAGTTTGAGTTGGAAACATTACATTTCAAAGGGGAAATATTAAACCTTTTGTCTCCAATTTATTTCTTAAATGTAGTTACCAGTTACTTTGCAGAATCTGTATTTGTTCAAATGTTCTTTTAAAATGCTGAATTATTAGCTCAACCAGCTGCAGCATGAAATTGCTGCTTGCACATTCACACATCAGTGATCCGATGATATAATAGATGTATGACCTCATAACACTGACATGGGTCACTCTGCTGCACAATGGGTTCCTTGTGAAATACATTCTATTTCACAGTCCTTATGTCCTCCTACTTACGCATATTTGTAATGGAGTATATTTTTGCTACTACTAAGCTGATGTGAAATGCTAATATTTTCCTGAATGTCAGTAGTAAGGGACCTGATGGCTCAAACACCGCAGTGAATTGTTGCCTATTGGGACCAGATATTAGTTTGCATTCTGTCAAAAATGAAATTAATCTTTAATGGTCAACAAACCAGAGGAAGCAAAAATGGTTTGTTTTGGCTCAGCAGCCCTGTTACCCGAGCAGCGAGGCACGCTGTGTACTGAACATCCGTCAGAGGTGGAGGCTGTGATCCTGCCTCCTCTGTGTTTACCCACAGCTGTTTAACCGGGGAACGCCAGGCCTGCTGGCGGCGCGGCACGGGGAGTCTGGATTACTCTGATTCTACCAAATGAGGCAGAATGGGGCTAATTCTATTTGAGCTTCAGCACTTGAGTCAACTTTACGGCCCAATTAGCTCACTGAAAAGAAAGAAGGGTAACTGGGAGAAGGAGGAGGAGCTGTGGGGAGGTGATGGTGGCAGACACAGCTAATGTCTCTTCTTGAGAGCCCACAGCCAGAGTAGTTTTGAATAATGTCTTCCAGTAGCTGCACCCGCTGGGTTTTACTGGGCACAGTGGAAATTAGATATATAAGTCATATTTGTTTATAATTATTATGAAGGATTAAGCTGATCTTTACAAATATTTCACATAATTATTCGTTATATCACAACATTGTAATTCACAACATTGCTTGAGGCTGTCTGCAACAAACCGGTGGAGGCAGGAATCAAATTTGGACGAGCTCTTCTAACAGAATCTGTACAATTGTTCTGGGACAGATGGCAAATAGAGTAGCATATTGGTTATATCAACTGATTGGGGCTGTGATTGTAAAAAATGCACAAAACATGGCTTTCAGGGTACTTTGTGTTATTGAGTGGCGTGTTAGTTTTGCATTTCCAGTAATCCACAGTATGTAATCTGTGACAATATGTTCTGTTCTGTTTGATGCCGCTAAAAACAAAAAAGGAAAGCCCCGATGTATTCACACTGTTTCTGATTCCTACTATTTGGCAGGCAGCACTCAGCCATCCACATATGTGTGAATGCTCTTGAGTTGTGTCAGTGTGCGGGTGTAACTCAGATGGTCAGAGCAGAGGGGTCAGCCTTGTGTTTCACAGAGGCAGCTGCTGAAAAGTTCTCTGTCTGATCGTCGGCAGCCAGAAGTCTGACAGGTAACGTACATCACCTACATCTACTACAAATAATTCAACCTTTTATATTGCAAAAATTTAGCAAGATGGAATTGCATTAAATGACATGTTGTATGAACTTGTTAAGACTATATGCGCCCCTGTACCGACTCAAATCGATGAAGGGGATGTTGCGTCTTTCCTTCTTGTGATTATAAGTCTGCCGAGGTACACATTATGGGTTGTAATATATGCTGTTCAGTGATGTGAAAATCAATAACATACCAAAAAACTTTCAGTCTTGATAAGGCAAAAGTAACCTAACAAGTTATTTTTGTAAGTAGTGTGATGTACTGTAACAAGTAATTAGACTTTTTAATGGCAGCAATCTTGTAAAGTAACTTGTTACTTTCAAATGTAACACTACCCACAAAGCTTGTTCACCAAAAAATAATGCTGCAATCCTTTTGCTTTCAAACACAATCAAAGCCATCGTAGATTCAGACAGATGTGACTGATTTAAAGTACTTTTCAGAAAAGTTTCAATAAGTAACTTTCAATCTTTGTCAAATACTTGATCATCTCTATCCCTCATGTCCTGTCATCAATCTGCTGTCTGTAACAAAACCAGACAATACCCAACATAAACATAACATAAATGGGAAATACATATGTCAGAAATAACCTAGAGTCAGATTTCCTACCTCACAGTGTGCAAATATCCACCAAACAGGTAACTAATGACTGTAATGACAACTGGTAACAAAATCAAATCTACACAGCAAAAACTAATGGGTATCCAACATAATTTTGTCATTATGGGTCTTTTTGAGGTTATGGCCTAAGATCAGTCTACAGTGTGAACATTTTAAAAACTGTGCACGTTCCATTGTGTCATTTCTTTATTTCTGTTTCATGGTGTTTGTACTTTCTAAAGTTTGAATTTTATGTCTGTTTGTGTGACTTTCTGTTCTTTAAAGGGGTTGTATAAACTTACTCACTTACTTCAAGAAGTTTGGTGTGCCCCATACTCAATCTCAGATGTCATACTGTCCTTGAATGCATCAACAGGAAGAATTTGAAATACAGTCACTCCTTGCAGCTGCAGTTCCTCGTGGTGATAACATTAAACAAATTATAGCACATAAATAAAGGCCCTCTGCTGATCATTGTGATGGGATGTCTGTCTCGAGCAAGAATCAAGCCTCTGTAAGTTAGCTTTCATGGTCTTGGCTTGCGCCTGCAGTAGGCTTACTGCATAATAAGGAAAGCTGTGAATAAAAGTGATGATTAAAGTTCAGTTTCAAATCATTACGGGATGATTTTTCCTTGCCAACTGATATAACAAATGAATGAAAATCTTCTGCCTGGGAGGCAACATTTCTAAACTTCCAAGGCTCTCTGTAAAATGTTCAGCAATAATGTGAGGTGTGCAGTTTGTAATTAAATAGACTCAAACAGGCACATCTGCACGGTAATTTGCAAGGTAATCAAAGGGAGCATTTGCATGACAATGTAGTCTGTTGCATTGAGTATAAAACAATTTTAGAGGAATAGTTTTGAAAAGGGAAAGTTAATCTCAATGGGCTTTGTTACACAATCCATTATTCCTATTAAAATTGGAATAAAAGGGTAATTGCAGATGGAAACACGTAAGCAATTAGAAAAGGTTTGAGGGTCAATGCAACACTCTCTCACATAGGACAGGGTCACAAAAACTATTGCTGTATAAAGTAGATGTGCCATTTTCCACTGCAAGATACAAGAAAACAAATATTTATAAGCCTGAAGTTGCAGAAAATTGTGTTTACCGTCACAATTATTCCCCCACAACAGTGACAGTCCCAGCCTCCGTTGTTCGACCGCAGCATTTGTGTTTGGGAGCAGAGCAGGGTGGGGCAGCAGGGAAAACAGTTTTTCTGTAAAAGTAAGTGGTTTACAACATGAATGATAATCACGCTGCTGTCGGTTGCTTGGTTACTGTCACTTGAAATCAGAGGCCACGGAGGGACTGAAGAGGGATTTTTGATCCTCTGGGGGCTCGTCTGCTCCAGTGGCTTGTTCAACGCTTCAGATAATGACTGATTTATTTCTCACAACAAATAACCCCATGCGTTGAAAAGGATATTGATTTGGCTGATATTTGTGCATTTGCCAAAACAAAAAAACACTGCTCCCATTTCCTGGTAGGAAAAGCTGAGAGCAACACACACATCAATGACAGATTTTGCACTCCTTCGAGAAATCAAACACGCCCAAGTGAAGTTTCAACCAGGCGGGATACGTTCTAATGGATTCATGCATATTGATGTGGCAGCCTGAAGGCCTCAGTGGGCTCCTAACGAATGTCATAGTTTAACTACTCAGTAATAGTTATGTTCTTCATCCTTCAAAGGTCCAATATGTCGACTTTTCTGGATGGCTGCTAGCACAGTTCAATAACAGCTATCAAGTTTGAGCAAAAAAAACAAAAAACTACCAAATACTGAACAGAACAACAATTCCTGCTGGACGTCCATCCAGCATCCTTCAAGCTTTGATGCATGGGTTGAGGGTTAATGAAAGATCATTTATTAAGCTTTAACTAAGCAACCTGACTCCTTTTTCATTAACTTTAAAGGGTCAAAACAATCACTGTTTCATTACCCAAATGTCAGACAAACACGCAAAAACCCAAGTGATTGGGTTGATTAAAATGGCTTTGACTCGACACTGTTAAAGACAGTGAAGTGATCTGTCTTTTACTGCAAAGAAGGCCAGTCATTACAAGTTACAAGTTTAGTTTGAATGTCTATGCGTCTTGTCACAACATAGTAATCTATTACAAATGTATGCTTCCATGCATTTGATTTGCCCACATTTTACCTTTCTAGATGACCTTGCATTGTATTTTTGCCAGAACTAAGCCAGGCTGTCGTTTTTTTGGCATAAAGGCTGGATAAATTTGAAGGTTAACTTATTTGAATACTATTGTTGTCTGAACAAATCTGAGAACACACTGTTCAGATGTGTGTACTGGTGCACATTTCAGGACAAATGTCATTGAATGAAAGAAAAGTGTAAAAAAGAAAAAAAAAGAAAAAACATTCTTCGGCTGTTCAATTTTTGATAAGGATATTAACATATATAAAAACAATTAAATTACCCTTAACTCTGGTCAAGCACTATAATGCATCAATATATATGAAAATTATGAATATTTAAGTCATATTTTTATCAGTTTCTTTCATAATGTCATGGATATTTTCATGTATTTCAAAATAAATTTCAAATCCGTCAAATAAACAGAAAAAATACATAAAAAAGTTACAATGTGGGTTGAACAAAAAATTTAATGAAAAGTAGTTTTGTGAAAAGTAAAAAAGGAGCGCTCAGCTAACAAGTTAGGTTCTCACCAGCAGTTTGTTTAAAACATGCATGGAGCCCTGAGATTCCTCTTTCTCTTAGCAGTGAGACCTACTTGCATTCATTTTTTTCACCAATTATATGCTGTGTATCTTATTCATGCTTTCAATTGTTAAAACACGACGGAGACTGCTATGAAAGATGTGTGTCTTTACTGTATGTGCTTCACTTTTGGTTTCTCGTGAAAAGCTTGTTGAAAAAGTGGAACGTCCTTTGTGTTGTTTTCTCAACATAGAAAAATAATATTTGAGGCTGAAGCGTAATAACACCTTTCAACATCACCCTCAACCGTGAAGGAAAGAGGCTCAGTTGTTGTCATTATCATCATCAGCACCAACGTCACTTGTGCTGGACTGATCTTCTGCAGCATTTTCGTAAGCAAAATCATCTGTACCGGGTACCTTTGGGAATTTAGAAATTTGCATCTTTTTTCCTTTCCACTTGAAAAGAGGCGTTTCACTTTTGAATGTGAATTTCTATGAGAAGACGTCACTCCTCTTTGAATTGTCGCTGGCAGATGCGAAGTGAGCTAGAATTGTACATTATTACCTGTCAGTGACACAGATCAAATAAGGTCTCTAAGGGGACTCTTGTGGCATATCCTGATCGACAATATCCTTCATTCATTCAATTTACATTTTAGGGCACTCTGGGGGAGACAGGAAACATTTGCTTAATAGGATGGTTGACCTCGGTTGGAGAGAATCAGGGTTCAACCTCAGCTGATACATGACTTGTACACAGCTAAAATACACTGCTGTGGTCGAGTCTTGTTACCACTGTGAAAGAAAACAATCAGCAATGGTGTAGTTTTCTGCCTTCTGTTTGTTGAACTAGAGGAACCCTCTTTGGCAGTGACGAAATTAAATTGGTTGCTGAGCTTGTATTAGTCATTGTAAGTGATTGGTGACAAGTTAATAACATGCTGTTTGCCTATTTTATCCCTGTTATTGAAAGCTTCCAGCCATAAACGCTTTTGATTATTTATTTATTTATTATAATAATCTTTCCTCCTCATAATCAAGGTTGATTTATGTAGATTGCTTTATCCAGGGCTTTAACTGAATGTTTGCAGTGGCATTAAAGACAACTGCTGATATTTTTTCAAGAGTCAACAAATCCCATGAAAAGAATAAAACCAACAATGAACTGATCCTACTCACAAGTCATGTCTACATGTCTCATTTACACAGGGGACGCTGAGGAAGTGTCCCTGTTTGAAATGGTCAATTTTGCCCCCATCACTTTTTAAAAGCGTTATTTGTCATAAATGTTCTGGAGAAATAACTTGCACAAAGGAAATGTTACCAACAAACGAGAGCACTTTGCTCTCCATCAGCATCTGCAATTGAAAGTGGCTGCTGCAGATTCTGGTGTGAAACTAAATTATAACCCAGGGGCTAATAAGGCTAAAAACAGCCTACAGCATGTGCAGGACAATTGCTGTCCATTAGATAACAGATGTGATCAGCACATACTGTAAAGTTAAAATGTAATACATTACATGGAGTTATTAGCAAGATAGTTGGAATAGCCTAAGGTTCACAGATGTATAAGGATCTTTACATCTTCTTTGGCAGACTTTTCAGGACATACGATAATGATGTACAGTACAGTGCTGCTTGCTGAAATGGTTTTTAAATGCCTCTTCCTTTCCTTTCCTCTTTCCTCTCTTCTCCTTGTGGACTTGATGGAGTTTGTTACAAAGAAATGTGCAGCTAGCAGTTGTATGGTACTTTCCAAGTGTTGAGTATCCTGTGCCGGCCTCTCGTGGATGAAGTTGACAGGGATGGTTCATTGGAGTTTAATTGAGTGAAATGTATGAATTGATATTGTTACATTTAAAAGAAAAACGCTGAATCAATTATTTGAGTTTGTTTTGTAATTAACATGGGTAAAAAAGTAGAAATTATGTAATTCCTGCTCCAGTTTATTCATGTGTCATTCATGTTCTCACATGCTTAGAATGAGTCATGATTGGTTGAACTTGATCCAACTTAATTTATAGGCTACAGATCCCCTCCCTCATTACATTGCCTATTAGGACATAAATATCATTTGGAAATAGCTCCCAACAAATGTGCTCTTTACTCCTGTTTGAGTGACAGCTGCTAATAAAAAGTTATTTGCATTACCTGAATGAAAAACACTAATTTCTGACAGAGTGTCAGTCACACCTGCAACCTTGGCACACAGCTAACCTGTGTTAGGTGAGGGTTTTTTCTACCTTGAAACCATCTTGGCAGCGATGAGATAAAATTGTCAGGATCCATTACTCTATCTGATTGGAGCGTCTTGTTTCACCGTGAAAACTAATTTCAAGGCAACTGTTTGTCTTGTTTTGATTACAGTTTTTCATTTTAGGAATTAGGATGTAGCTTACAGCTTAACCAGTCATCTGTTCAGTGTATAACTGCAACCTGTTTTGGTGCGACTGTGGTACTGAAACTTAGGTACCTACTTTTTACTTTTGTAAGTAAAAGATGTCTTTTGGCTGTCACTACTTAGCAATAAACCACATCCATGACACTCTTTTACATCCTACATCCTCTCTGCTCTCTGGTATTTATGAGGATGCAGGATACTGACATTAGAATTGATTCCCGTTTTCGTTTGAATAAGTATGTTACTTATTCAATTCAATTTATGTTAACTTATACAATGTGGTTAACTTACGTCATGTTTACCCTTAAATTGACTCCATTGTTTAGTTACAACAACTTACTGTTGACTTTTGAACAGTGGTCCTGTGGATGAAAGTCCTGTCCCGCTCCTGGATTCTGTTGCTGTTTATACTCTGTTGCCTGAATTCCTCCTTTGCTGCTGTAATTACTTCCAAGGCCACTAGAAGTTGCCACTTGACATGAGTAAAGGTTGTAATAAGCTGTTTATTTACCAGCAACTGAAAACAGTTCACATCACATACGTGTGGTTGAGCACGTTCAAGCATCAGGTGCAGGTGTGCCCTTTCTTTGCACAGACTGATAAAAAAAAAAAAAAAAACTCTTCTTCACGAATCACATGTTTGCTTTTCAATTGGAATTTTGCTGAAAGGTGACAAGACTGCAGCTGTATTAGAGGCTGAGCTGATTTCTTTCCCCCTTTGATATTCTCTCAATGTAAGCCCCCCTGCCACCATCATATCACTCAAAACACCTTGACAGCTAACAATTCAAAAAACCCTGGTGGTCCCGAGAAGAAAACACCCCCAGCAGGCCTCTTTGTAATCATCTGCCACCTCCAACCATCTCTTTCTTGTGTGTGTAAACAAACACGCTACCTGCCGCTGACAGAAACGCTGGTCACGTCCTCTGCTTTTCCTGAGCAGAAACTCAGCACCATCTGGGGCTGGATTGTGAGTGCAGGTGGGTGATTTCCCTGTAAATGTTAGTCAGTTGGCTGTAGACCTTCAGCAGCCTGCCAGGTTTCAGTGAGGAGAATTTGGCTTAGTTACAACGTGCATATGTATGCCACTCCGCTGTGAGACTGGACACCATCTGCAGAGTGTCAGCTGTCCTTCTGCCTGTGAGCAGTGTTGAGACTGTCAGTATGATCAGCGCATGGGACAGATTTGCATGGGCTGAAGGATGGTATTTTAAGTCCTTAAGGACGTGGCATTCATATCCTCATTAAAAGTGAGGAGCTGTCTGCTTCCTATGTTTTTAACCACAATTTTATTTTGAAAATAATTTCATTCGGGCTACACCAACTTTTTCAAGTCATTATGATTGCACCTACTTTGAGAAAACAGTCTTGACGCTGTGTGCTTTTCAGTTTAATTTCAAGAAGCAGCACTGGCACAATTAAACTTGTTTTACTGAGTGCAAAGTGTATTTTAGAGGCAGCACAATTTTACACAAAGTCACTGAAAACATGCAATTAGATGTATATTTACAGGTGCGAAATGATGCAAAGATGTCCCCCCCAAATATTTCAGTCATTATCTACTCACCCTCATGCTGATGGAAAGTTGTCGCGCTGCAGCATTCTCCTAAACAACTGAAGCAGCTGGGGATTTGTTTTAAAACTTAAACAGACAACCAAAGGAAAACCTAAAAAGGCTTCATACAGCTTGTCCAATTATCTGGAAGTGCAGAGTTGCTAAATTGATTTGATGAGAGGTTATTTACACCCTTTTTAAGTCAAAACTTTCCCTGCAGCTGCTTTTTAACTTTTGGTTGTTTGTTAAAGTTATAAAACAAGTTCCCAGCTACTTCAGTTGTTAAGAAGGATGCTGCAGCGCTGTTTTGCTGTGTAGCTCCAGAAGATTGAAGGATTAATTGACAGGCAACGGAGTGATTTCACACTGCTGTATCTGTCTTTTTACCTCAGTAAAAGATCTGAGTATTTTTCCCATTGCCACCACAAATCATGTGTTTCTAAATGATGTCTCGCTTTTTATCACCAGCCGCCCTGTTTGACCAGATAACAGCTAAAGCAGTATGGATGACATGACCCATGTAATGACTGTAGCTTTGCAGCGTTCCACCAGGAGATTACTGTGATGAATCATGCATGACTCATGCAGACTAATGCACATATGAAATGAACAAGCTCATTGTGGATCTCACAAACACTTAAAAGAGGCATGAGTCGCCCTTTGTAATGTCACTAGAAGATGGAGGAAAGCAGCGGACGCAGGTCATTTGAAAAACAGCTGACAGGTTCTGGATCCTACCCCACCTCCTTCACACACAGCAAAGCACCGCAACATCCATGTATGAAAAATACCTCAGATCATTAGACAACATCGGAACAAAAGTGTCTGAGAGCAGAAGCAGCTCAGGTAATGGAGGCCACCCATTCTTAACCTTGGCTCCCCATTACACATCCACTCAGCGGGCTATTTCAGCAGCTGCATGTAGTGGGACAAACACGTACACATGAAAACAGAACTTAAAACGGATATGTGAGGACTAACGAGTGGATAATGCCAGGCTGTTGATGGGCTGGGTCCATTATTTCTTCCATCATCTGCTGTTTGGTGTGTGTATTGAAGTCTTGGTAATGGCAGGTGATTTTTTTTTTTTTTTTTTGACCAGAAAAAGGGTATCTGTTGCATCTGTGGACTTAAAAGAAATTGAAGAAATTAAGTGAAATTGAAGTGTTTTTAAACCACTGCCAGTGCTTACTGTAGCCCATGTCCTACAAATGGCAGATACTTCAAGGTTCAAAGACAATTACTCTAATTACAATTACAGTTGCTCTTTTTTCCTCTCCTCTCTGTAACATTACATTCATGAAGTAAAGTACATTTCCCCTCCAGCTCCAGTCAGCAGTCAACTTTACAGAATATAAACACCCGACAATGGGTGTCACCTCTGCGGATCACTGCTGTCGTCAGGTAGTGGAGTGAATATAAATCCACTTTTCAATTCAAGCTGTCCTCCCGTCTCTAAACGGCTCCGGATCGGCGCAGAATCTGATGTGACTCCTGTGTTTATTCCTCCAGAGACTCTGCCCCCGCCTCTCAGCCATGTCTCTTTTGTTTTGTACTGTGGCCCCTAGTGTAACATGTGTGTTCATAGCCCATGAAAATGATTTTTTCATGTCGCTGTACCATAATATATTCACGACTAAATAAGCCAAAAATCTATGTAAAAATTTTAATAAAAAAAAAATCAACACATCTTTTAGTATAATTTTTGAGGAGACTGTATCGCTCAAAAGCTTTGCCTTATAGTGACTGATAGGCTTTGGTTTTGATCAGTGCACAGAAGTACATGACATGACATCCTTCTAACTGAGCTATGGCCAGTCCAAGTCCTGCATTGTAAAGTAATTTGTGTGAAAAAAATTGCAATTTTTCAGTCTTTTAATGACTGACTGGTTGTATTTATCATTAAATATGTGCAGCACTGCAACATGATCAGCAGTTAAATATGCACGATTTGTCATAAATAAGCAAATATACACCCAAACAGTTATTAATCCATGATTCTTGCCTTTCTCTTGGTCCTTCACAGATATAGCAGGGCCACCCAAATGAGGCCCTGTAGGCCAGATGTTTCCAGTGTTTCTAATAATGAAGAATTCATTTTTAAAAATGATGACCTGAATTTATTTTCATAAATGAAGTTTTATAACTAGGTTCGGGAACAAAGACCACGCCTTGAACTCATCTCATTTCCGCCCGAAATATATTTAAGCACACCTCATCCGTTCACTCCCTCTTTGACTGATTCTCTACATCCCTCCCTCCCAATCCCCTTCTTTCCTTGTGTTTTCTCTCTCTCATCCACATACAGGAACCAGGGGGCTAACGAAGAGATCGGAGACGGCTCCCCCACTCAGCGTCTCCACACCCACTCCGTTCCTCCTGTTCCTCTCGCCAAACCTCCCCCTCCATCCTCTCATCCCACCAGCTTCTCTCCCTTCCTGTCAACCCTCACCCGTCCTTCCTAAACCCTCTCATCCCTCGTCCCTCCACCCCTTCCCCCATCCCTCGACCGTTACCCCATCATCCCATCATCCTTCCATCCCTCGACCCTTTCCTTCCCAGCATCTAACATATGTCATTACGTGTAATAAATTTCTATTTTCATTCCATACAGCTTTTGGCGTGGTCTTTGTTAGTGAATGTTTAATTTTGTGAGGTAAAATGCTCTTTCAATATGTAGGATCGCAAATTATAAGTTATTTTTCCAAATTTGAGCAGAGTGTCACTTTGCACATGAAGTCAGTCAGGTGAAAGAGAACCGTGGGTCTTGGTATCATTTTTCATTTTAAGAATTCAACACAATAGGTGTTTGCTTTTGGCCAGTGGCCACACAAACTGAGACACCACATAGAGACAGCATATACAAACACTTTCATCATCTGCTGGCAGCTGTGTCATTTATAACGTTTCACTCAGGTTTGTTAGTTTTATTCATAGTTTTTCATGGATTTTTTTGTATTTCAGCCCGAGCCAGAACAACTGTAGTGACACTTTTGCATTTTTTTATGTCAATAATTGTGATTGATTCATATTTCATATGGCAAACTTTTTATTGGCCGACTGCCGTGTAGAAAAGGCTTTACAAATGTGGACACAGCTAACACCTGTATATTGCTAATCCTTGGTAGTATTAAAACAAAATCCTCCCACATGAACAAACAAGAAAAATCTAAATCAAACACACTCTCTTATTGCAAATATAAACAGAAACCAAGTACCGAACACACACATACATGCATGCACGCACACACACACACACATATGTATAAAACTAAAGGCTGTGTAATTTGTTATGCAGTGTTGACACCATGAGTGATGGGCCCTGGTTGACGGATGTTGAGCCGGATCTCTCGTCACCACTGTGTGATACCACTGTCTGCTGAGCAGAGGTTCATAAATCAACAGAAACTCCCCGCCGTGTGAACCAGCGACCAAGCAGGTTAATGGTGTGCCACAGAGCAGCGTGTCTCGGACCGTCTGCACAATGTGTTCATTCGTCTAACTGGAGCATCTGAGGGTCAGTCAACAGTGAGTGCAACATTAAACACTCAGTCGTTTGTACCTGTGTGCAGAGAATCTGAACTGAGACAATCAAAAGCAATTAAAACAGGAGGAGAAAACAAGTGGATAATGTGTTTTTCTTCCTCTCTTTTACAAGTAACCTGCACTTTACCAATTGCAGTCTCTCATTACCATTTGAAACATTATTACCTGCTCGCCTGATGTCTCAAACTGCACAAAGTGTTGCCGTAACCTTTCTAATGGCTTATCAAGAGTGAGTTCAGTTTAAATGACTTTGGCTGTGTAACTGCGGCTGAGTGACCTTTTGAAATGGGAGAAATAAAAAAAAACAAACCAAAAAAAACAGACTCTGCGATAATGTGTTTGACGATTAAATACCAGTGTGGAATAAGTGCTCAAACCCTAATGTTTAGGTCGTGTGAGATGAAAGCCTCTGGGGCATTATATTGCATAGGGTTAGTCATTGTGGTGGGTGTTTTTCATTTCCTACAATGCCCTCACACTTGCATACACACACACACACACACACACACACACACACACACACACACACACACACACACACACACACACACACACACACACAAACAACTTACACAACCTGTGACACACAAGCAATTAGAGAATTACAGCGGACCTCTCCGGACCAGTATTGTGCCTCAGTAATTACACAGATGTTTCTCTTTTTGTACCTATAGCTGATGATGACACAGTGTGCTCAGACTCCACCACACAAATCAATTAGACTATTCATTTTGGGGCCTTGTGTGTATCTGATGGTGCTGGCATGCCCATCTGTTAAAGAGGACAGGTCAGGGCCCCATAAAATGGTGTAATCAGATTCGGCTGTAAATGAGGGGTTAGCCTTGCAGATTCAGCCTGACCTGTCCTCTCACTGTGCATCTCAATTGCTTGTGTGAAAATTCTTCATGTGGGGAAAGTGACATTGAAGGGGTTTGATTATTAACTCGATGATGGACAGCGAAATGAAGCGTTTCATGGAAAGACTTTGAATGGTGGGATTCAGCTTAAGGTCTCTTACCTCAAAATTGGTTAAAAAGAAGAGGATAATCTGGAAATGCTGACCAAACGAACAGTTTTAGCCAAGGTAGCGGCAAAGTGTTTTGAATAGAAAAGTCTGTAATGCCAGAGAAGGCTGTTGTGAGACACATACCAACGTCACGTAGCTCCCCTCTGTATTGAGCTGTAAAAGAAGCTGGTGCAGTGAAACCATGCACATGACCAATAGAAGTGTAACCTGTGAGGAAAATGTGTTTTAAACCTTATTTTGGGTGAAAGTCATGAAACCATTTCATTGTTTTTGTTACACATTACACCGGTCATTCTATACATACAGTTTTTATGACCAGTTGACCACTCGAAGTGAAGTTCTGTCTCTGTCCCCATTCATTCAGAGAGGGGCCTGGTCTTGTAAGCGCAAATAACTGCTCGCGGCAGAGCCATGACAGCTGCCGAGTGGCAAGACCTGCCTGCAATATCCCTTTTACACTGGACGAAAACCCAACGCACACATCATTATTGTGAATGTGTGCAATCAGCATTCAGTCCTGCATCAATCGACACACTACTTTTTGCTGCTGGCTTGTTAATATTTCTCATTCCGCCTCTGTTTAAGCAGCACTCAAACATCGTTCAGTCTGTGCTGAGTTTGTAAAAAAAAAAAGACTGAAGGTAAAGATTTTTTTAAAAAGAAGCCACTGTTGCCTTGTCATTGGCTTCTGTGTCACAACACGAACCATGACAGATCCTCAGGACCGATCAGGCATCTGTCATGTCATGTGCAACTCTCAATAAAGATGACAAGGAAGCTTGAAAATAATTCAGAATGATACTAAGACTTTTCAAAACACACACACACACACACACACACAGACATAGACAGAAAGAGAGGGAGAGAAAAAAAAGAATGGTAAATGATTCAGGTAATTCAATTCACATTTTCCATGTTTAGCAGGTTTATCCCCTTTAAAAACCTGCCCATGTAAACACTAACTTTGGTGTAAAAGTGGCATACTGTAAGTCAGTCCAACTGAAATATATGAACAGCCTCAATCTTTTAAGTCAGGTCAGCAAAAGTTTAATTTAAGGTGACCGAGGCAATTGGAGCCTTTCTTTGGGCTTATAAATGTTGAAAAAAGATGACAAAAAAACACAGCTGATTAAAATGGAGCTCAGTTAGCAGAGCATTCCTTACAATATTGGCAACAACTTTTCATTTAAGGATGAAAGATAAGTAAACAAGTACTTTGATGAGCATGCAATACCAAATCATGCTGCTGCACTGGCTTTATCTGTGTTACTCAGTAATCACACAGGGTTGGACAAGCGTCTGGAGACCAAATTCCTTCTCTCATCTTACTTGTTCACATTGGTAAAGAAACCTCAAAACAAGCATGTAATTAGATTAAAACCCTCTGTCAACAGAGCTTGGCCTGCGGCTGAGTTTAATGGTACGCGAAAAGCTGTTTTTAATCCTGCTGAACTTTTAGCTAAAAGTCACCCTCTGTGAGGAGGTAACAGGGTCAGATGGGGTGCCCATGTGGGGAGATTTTCTTGGATAATTCTAGAAAATAGAGCGATATGTTTACCCTAGATAGCTTTCTGGTCATTTTGTACCCCATCAGTCAGTAAAAGTAACCGCGACAGACGTCTTATTGTCACCTTTCACATCTCTCTTCCACAGCTGGGGCACTTTAAACCATCGCAATCATTTCACGTTATATAAGTGTTCATGTGATGCAAATGATTTGATTGATGATGTCCTTTTTTTCTTTGGTGTCTCCAGATGGCAGACACTGTATGTCAGGTTTGTGGATGAGCCTGGGATTCTGCGTGTGTACATAAACATATTCATGGCCATATGCTGTGCCAATGTGTTTGAACAAGCGCGTGTCACAGAACAAGCCACTCAGCAAAGTCATAAAGTGTGATTGGCCGTTAACTTCTGCTTTTTTTCCTCCTTCTTGAATAATGTAAATTTCCATGCATTTAGCGAGATAGCATTCGGAGCAGATGCTTACAGTACTGTAGAAGTTTATGTAAATTAACATTCAAAAAGACGCAGCCTTCCCTCCTCCTCCTTCCATCCTGCTTTATCTCAAAAACAGGTTTTACTTTATGAAACAAGTGCAATAACCGTCACATCAGCAGGATTATAAGGCCAGTTCAGCTCAAAAATTTGTATTAAAATAAAACCATTTATCCAGCTAATGAGCCTCAGTTTGTGATGACGAGTGGCGGGGACAGAAGGGCTGAGATGAAAAATAAAATTCAACTTCTGCAATTTTAGGCAGTGTAATGAGGGTTTATACGAGTAGATGGGTAAGTCAGGGAAAAAAGTGCATAATGGCTCATCAAAATTCATGTCGTCTCATTTGTAGTTAACATTTCTTGGTGCAAGCTATTTTTTAAAGCACATTTTATCTAATTATGCTTTTAAAAAGTGACAGGAAAATAAATGGTGGAGGGGACACGTCCCTGCAGTGTAAATGTGATACCTAAGAATCCAGTGTGTATACGCAGTTTATACATCCTGCAGCCATGAGCCACTAAAATGTTCAAATTATACCTATAATTAAAATGTCACTGTGTATAATACATAGAGAGTTTAATCAGGATATTGTTTATGACATGGATGCTGTTTATTACAGCAGATGATAAGTGATAATGAGTCTTGTCAGAGAGTCTTGGACTCTACAGGGAGATCTTGTGATCAGTGGGCGTCTGCCCTGAGCAGAAGCAAGACGAATCTGCCCATGGAGTCCAGACACACTGGTGGTGGTGTTTGATGACAGATGATAAAATGACAGAAGGATGATAAAACAATTAAGTTGGTGAGGCGAAGACTGGGCCATGATAGGGAGGTAGAGGGCTTGTCATGTAGTAAATAAGTGTGTTGCCAAAAATATTGCTTTAAGACGAACTGGCTATGATGTTCCTCTGGGATATGTGTGTCTGTGAGTGCTTAAAATGCAAACAGTTGTATACGGTGACAGTGACTATGGCAACACTTTTACTGGTCCGCAAATTAGTATGTGGTAATTATCAAGTAACGTAATTGAAATGTCATTAAAATGACCCCTCAGCAATCACAACAATTAGCTCAAAATGAATTGGAAAATACCGCAAAGTGATCTTATAATGATAGTCTGCTCTTTTTTCAGTCTGTAATAAGCATGTGTTGCTTGGTAAACACCACCTACCTACCATGAAATATGCAGACCTGTAAAGTTTGGTGTTACATTGACTTATACCAATAATATCACACAATCATTTAACAATATGAGACAGACAACATTGTGTGACCTTGCGCACACTTTAGTCGATTTAAGCTAACCCCAAATAGATATCTTTTCCACAAGCATAGAAAGTTTAGTGTTCTTCTTGTCCTAACAGACAAACATGAGAGATAGAGAGAACATGAATGACAAAGACAGAGGAAGAAAAGGGGGGAGGGGAGTGAGGCACATGGAGAGGAGGGCCGGCCTCTCTTATCAGTGTAAAGAGGATAATTGGTGGCTGACCCTCCGACGTCCATCATCCTCAGCTGAATAGCGGGGTGACAGTGACTAACACTGTTCCGGTGCACCAGGGGCAGCTGCATCACGTGTGAACACACACACACAGATACACACACACACACACACACACACACACACACACACACACCGCTCTCCTATGTGCACTGCAGTCCACTCTCCAAACTCAACCACACACCCACACACAACACAACCACATTTTCAAACACACACACACACACACACACACACACACACACACACACACACACACACACACACACACACACACACACACACATTAAAACCTGTAACCTTGCATACAGAGTCTTATTTGTGTGTGTAGTACCCACTCAGTGGAGTCGTCACTCAGTAATGTGTGTAATTAGAGCTCTTTGATCAGGCTGGATGCATGCTCAATAAGTACACTGAGTAGTAATAAAAGAGGTGTTTGAGGTGTTGTTGTGTGTGTGTGGTGGGTGAGTGGGCTTGTGCATGCATTTGCAGATATATTTTTTCTTCGCCGGTACATGCTGCTCGGAGCAGAAAGTTAACCTGTCAGAACAGGTAAAATAACAGGTTTCCCTTGAATCAAGGTTAATACAGTAGCTCAGTGTGACAGTGGAAAAGTAATAATGGGAACTTATGAAAAGATGTGAACAATGAAAAACAGGCCTAATTACTTCTGGGGATGAAACATTATTGTATGCAGCACTGCAGTCAGCACAGCAATATGAGAACAGTTACCCTGTGCAACATACATTCTTGAGCCAAACACAGAAGTACTATGACATCGGTGAAGAATCTCTGTATGTACACGTTGGGTGTTGGCGTGAAACAGCTAGAGTGCCTGCGTACACTCACCATTTCCAATTAATGTTTGTCATTCATCTGTCGTGCAATGTCATTAGAAGTGTCAGGTTTTCATTATGACACAACCAAACGATCTTAAATGAAAAATCTCCCAGTATCACTCTAATTCCACCTGCATGCACCCAAAACAGTGCCTCAGCCGACTCCCCTCTCTCTGATGACTTTTTCCTTTTCTCAGAGACAGTGTGGCTCTGTAATCGGGGAAAAAGTACTGGCTGCTCAATAATTCACTAAAATTCTTGAGATGACAGCATGCACTCACTTGCATTTGGACATATCTGATGAAGCATCAGTTGTGGATGAGAAACCCTGTAATCACTGGGACTGCTTGGATTTACAATCACACTGCGCCAAGCACTGTGGCATAAGTCATTGTGATTTGCACCACATGCTGTTGGAGTCAAGTCATTAACTTTCTAAGATTTGAAGCAAAATACTGTAAGAAAGGCGTTTAACTTCCTTTCACTCCAGGGCTGGAAGTGTTGCTGTGAATTATATGATGTTTATGAAATTCTGTGGTGGTACAAGTACTGAAAATCTGTACTCAAGTACAAGAACAGTTACTTTACTGAAATATTACTCAATTACAAGTAAAACTACTCGTATTAAAATAATGCATCAGTGAAGGTACAAAGTCATCTATCTGTTACTTTTTAGTCCTTGTTGTTTAATGCATTATCAATAGCAGGCATTCAGTCAGGGTGGTTTCTGTTCCTCAAAATTCAAATTGCTGCACTCTTCTGCTCAGTGGTCATGGTCACCTCTCCGTGTCTGCTGCAGGGTTTTCACTGGCCCGTCTTATTGGCTACAAGAATGTATTACACTGACCTCTACTTTGTTTTAATGGCCAAATTCTTGCAAAACTTAAAACATTCCCATCACCCTCAGCTGCGTGTTGTGCTTAGTGCTAATAAGATAATGTTAGCATGCTAATACAGTACGCTAAGATGGTGGCTATGGTGCCCATTATCTGCAAAGAATCAGCATGTTAGTACAGTCACTCTGACTGTGTTAGCATACTAACGTTAGCATTTAGTCCAGCCCCACAGAGCTGTTAGCATGGCTACCGACAATTCTCAAGCTTGTTAATCAATAACAAGTAAATATAAGGAAATAAATAACAGATATAAAACATACTAAAAGCTGTTAAAAAAGTGGTGGATACTAGGCCGGTTAAAATCCTAAGAAAGTGGAAGGTTTCTCCGATATGATATATAACAATGTAAGAATGATGGGAGAAAAAATTATAACACTAATCCAAATGTAGGAATTATGAGGCCACAAAAGTTTTAAAAGGAGGAGCACATGTAAACTGGTGGTGCTACAGGGAATGTGTGGACGATCCCTTGAACCATCTTGTAACATCAGGATCTGCTACCATGAACTCTCACTGCACATTTCTTGGTTTTTTTTTTGTTTTCTTCTTTGTAACAATGCTGGACAGCAGGTGTTACTGAGTTTATAGTCGGGTTAAAATCTGTCAGTGGTTGTCAGCACCCTGCTGTATTAATTCACTGACAACAAATCACATCTGTGCAATGAAAAATCCATGTTCGACATATTTACCTTTGCGTTGAAGTTATTTCCTGTCTCAGTTTGTGTGTGCAACTTTTAAACAAGTTTTATTTCAGGCCTGCTCATGCAGCACTCCTTAGATTTTTAAGGCGACAGGGTCTGAAATTGCCTCGACTTTCCACTGACTTTGTCATCGACTGGCATTCAGGCACAAAATTAACAAATCTGCCTACAGCGTCTCCTGCTTTAACATTGAGGAGCAGTAAAATCTGTTAAAATTGCAAAATAGAAATGACTTTAACAATGTAATTTCCTTATCACTACAGGGACTTTACACTCAACGCCATCTCTTCCTGCGCAGACCTACGCCAAAGTCCCAGCATGCTTAGATAATCATAAGACTGATAATTGGACAGACTAGCAGGGCTCTTACTGCTGCTAACGCTTCCAGAGCAGGCGCTCATCTCTCTAATCACACAGGACAGATGAATAATTTCATCTGTGAATACCTTGGCGTTTCTTTATTAAAGGATGACTCACAAATTCCTGTGAGTGAGAAGAGGCTCTGACAATAAAAAGAGATTCTCTTATTATTGTGAGAAGCCTCAGAGTTTTCAAATGGATTTCTAGAGAGAACAGCAAAAGATAACTGTTAAATGTGAAAAATGTGTTAGCAGAGAAGTGTAACTGTGGACAGGCGGATGTTTCACTCGGCAGATCACACCACAGCATGTTGCTATGAGTTTAATCTCTTTACCTTGAATGAAAGTCACAATGCCTTGTGGCTGATGCTTTACTTTAACCCCCAAATCCAGCACTTCTACACAGTATGGGCTCAATAGGTTGGTTAAAGGCAAATGAGATTGCAGCTGTAAACGGATACATAAAGACGTGTAGTGTACTGTAGTGTGATTTGTATCCGTATTTTGTTAATATGCTGAAATGGGGGTTAAAAAAAAGTGTCACCACCTCCAGGATATTTAAGTAACTGATCTCGGTTCATTAAGTTAATTATTTTCAGAGAACCCTCAGATTTAGTAACAAGTAAGACAAATGTATAAATAAAAGTAACATGACATAAGAGTGGTGCTGCCTCCATCTGCTGTAGAGCAGCGAGTACTGCAGTTTTCCACAGACAGAAAACAGCCATTTACACTAAACAGGAGCAGCACTTGAGAATTTTAAAATAAGAGATCCAGCCTTCCTGTGGCGCACACTTGGGTGGTTTGCATATTTAGCGGATGAACGTCACTCATTAATTTGCCACCAATATGCTTCATTTCATAGAAGAGACAAAACTGTGAAGGACTTATATGTGCTCTTTCCAGAAGTTGCCAGAAGTTGGTTAGCTTAGCGTAGCTTAGCATAAAGACTCAAAGGTTGTTTTTACATTTATTTTTTTGTTTTTATAAATTAAAAGCTACAGAATGTGTTCATCGAGCTTCTTGTAGCTGGAAAGAGACAGACCAGCTATTTCGCTCTCATTTCAGCCATCATGCTCATTCATATTTACTGTATATGCTTCATCTTTCTTAATTTTCTCTTGCTGCAACAAGGCAGGTTCCTTTATGTGCAAACTTCCTTGGCTTCTCATTCTATTTCTAATTTGCCGGATCAATAAAAAATCCCTTCAAACCCTCAAATGTAGTACTATCTGTGTGTGCAGGTGCGTCTTTGATAAACTGTTGTTAGTCTTCAGATAAAGATGAAGCAGCTGACTCTGAGCTCACAGCTTTTATGATCATTACCAGTGTGCGCTGGCCTTTATTTCCACTGGAAAATACTTAACCTCTGAGCTTTCATGTGATGTGGCTTTATCTTTTTGGCAAAGTCTTTTCTCCTTTTATCTAATAGGAAATTGTAACTGCAATCTGACAGGACATCTCTCCATCATTATGGTGTAAACGAAGATAAACAAAAAAGTATTAAAGCAATAGCATAAATCCTGTTGGAATCTTGTCAGCAACTCTAGACCTACTACGTATAATTGTGTGCTTTATAAGTTATACATGAATAAAATGTAACCACAAGTTTATACAAATAAAGTTTGAAGTTTGGAATTTGGAAACTGAATCATATCCAAACCTAAACACAAGCTAATGAATCTAGTTTCAGTTTAGACCATAATGTGCTCTCTCCTGGTTGTAGGTGATTGTTGAACTGATTCTATAAACACCTTTATATTTCAAAGCAAAATATAACGTATATTTGATAGGTTTAGAGAGTTTTAAAAACCTGCTCTCCTCACTACCAAAAACTGTTAAACTGTAATAAGTCACTCAGGCAGTGCAGACCAAAACACTCAATGTGGGAGTGACAAAAATCAGATTTTACCTGGAAAAGCCTCCTTTAAACTGAAGTACCTCAGTTATATTCTTGACCTAACACTGGGTATTAACGCCGCTGATAAATGTATGTTGCTCCTTTAACATTTCAAAGAAAAATTGTTTGAAAAAAGCCATTTTAGGCTAAATTATATTTCCAATATCCTTAATGGGAAGCAACATGCAAACCTTTAATAACCAAAGTTATCACGAATATTGAACTGGTGACTTATCCAGTTTGTACCCTGCTGTCGCCCAGTGTCAGATGGGATTGGCTCCAGGTGCCCCCATGACCCTGAAAGGGGGGAGTGGTTTCAGATACTGGGTGGATGGATGGATTTTGAATATTGTATTTTAAAAATGACTTCTCGAACTTCTTATCAGTTGTATGAATTACTCTATATTTAAGTAGTTAATATAATTTCCATTATCACTTTTAACATTATCCTTGCTGTCACTGTAATGCCCTGACTGAGGTGGAGTTGGACTGTATCTCAGTGACTTTCTGAACCAGCAGATAAGGATGGTGCCCCTGACTATGGCTCCATTTTTGCTTTATTGCACCTTAACAACTCTCACATGATCGGGGCTCTTTATGAAATCTGCACACAACCTGCGCACATTGTTTTTTTGATGACGTATAACTAAAGTACGTAGTGTGATGGTTCCTACAGCTGTACCAAGCAGGCTGAGAAAAGGGCAGGTGCATAATGTGGGAATACTTACACCTGCAGCCAAACTGACTAGCAGGCTGGATGAGCTCCTTATATGCAGCTACTTTTGCTTTTGAACAAGGAACTGAGTGAAACGTGACATTATTGCATGCAGAAAACAAAGGAATCAATCATTTCAAGTTTAGAAAACACTTTAAAGCATGCATACAATGAAATGCCTACTCCTCAAAGTTAAAGAAATGCATTAATCAAGAGGTCAGTGCTGCATTCAATGCAAAGATGCCACAATGCTTTCCAAAGTCTTGAAATACGTAGAACATTATAAAAAGCATTTGACCTGAAGACAATTTGTCTCTGATGTGGAAAAAATTATGTGCAACAATTAAAAATGCATTCAGACTAAAGGGCAAACATAATATCTCCATGACATCAGAAATGCTCGGTGCTTAAACATAAAAACAAGCATGTGATGTGTTGCACAATCATATACAGTCTGGTCAAATGTCACACCATCGTTCACAAACGAGGGCTGTAAATTATTTGGTCACATTTTCCATCATCGGGGTTGCGGACTCATGTGATGTGAGTGTGTCCAGCTGGGAGCAGGTACGCTGTATATATACAGGTGTGTGTCGTCCCCTGAGAACAGAGCGCTCACACATTTCCCTCATCAGGCTCCTAAAGCTCCTCAACATGAACTTCATCGGTGTGCTGTCCGGCCTCAGCCTGCTGCTGGCTTCTGCTGTCGCCCAGGACCCCAAACCCTGCTGTGAGTATAGACACATGCTGACCACAGAGACATTTTTCATGTTGCTGTTATGGTGCGAAGTTAGGACTAATTAATAGTATTTACCATCAAATAGTGATGGAATGTAACAACATATATTTACACAAGTACAATACCGTACTTTTTTTTGTGGTTATTTATAATATTATTTATTTTCTGCAACTTTATACTTCGACTCCACCACATTTTGGATGCAAATATTGTTCTTTTTACTCACCACATTTTTTAATAACTTCAGTTAGTACTTTAAAGGGTGTAGGCTGCATTAGAGCTAAAGTAGCAAATTGTTAATGTAGTTTATCTGTAATTTAAGTAAGAAAAAAAAACACTGTACACTGGCTACTGGCTGTACCTCAGTGGGTAGTGCTGGTGGACTAGTGATCGGGAGGTCGCTGGTTCGAAATCCCGGCTCCCCTGGGGTGGAACTGAGCTGCATGTTGAAGTATCCTTGAGCAAGATGTTGAACCCCAAAATTGCTCCTGATGTGCAATTGGCACCTTGTCTGGCAGCCTCCGCCATCAGTCCATAGATAACTGGATTTGGCCCCAGTAACCCCCCTGAAAGAAGGGGGAGAAAACATCCCCGCAACCCTCACGGAAAAGCAGTAGAAAATGGAACGGAACGGAAAAAACACTGATTCTCTTAATCAGAAAAATGCATGATCTCAGATCTGACCCAGAGTATTCAGTATACATGTAAACAAATGTACTTTTACTTGCATGATTCTTAAGTACATTTATTAAAAGAAAACTAATTTTGAGGAACAAGTAAATATAATATCACTTCACTCAAGTATTATTTGTATGGGTGACTTTCACTTTTATTAAAATAATATTTTAACATGATATCTCCACTTTTATGCAAGTATGACTTTTAGTTCAATTTGCAAACACAGTGATCAAATACAAATAAGGCAGGTCATTTACTCTTTTTTGAGTTTCAGATTACAGAGTTTACAGAGACTTTTTGAAACCAGGGGTGCCAAAACTGAATCTTAACGGTGGGCTATGGGCCACCTGTTGTAAAATATGGTATTTAAACAAACAAAATGGTAATGATATCCAAAGTTCCCTAAATGCAACTGACTTCCTGTGTAAAGTTCCACCTGGTGTGCTCAGATTATGAAAAACGATTAATAATGAGGGATTAGAGTAAATAATTTTTTTACAGAACAATAAATCAACATGAAAATTATTCTAGTTTGTTAATTTTCAAAAATTTTCCCACTATAAATGTCTTAAACATTTTGATTTCCTCTTCAACAGTCAGTCCAGCGCTGATGTCTGGAGGAATCACTGTGGTGAGTCTGCTTTCTGTAGAATCTCTCCTGGATGGACCCGTGTCACATTCTTGTCTTCTCCTTCACTTTCTGCTCTCTGTCTTGTTCAGATGACTGGTGACGGACAAATGGGCTCCACAGGAACAGTCAGCTATGATTCTTTTGGTCAGAGGATGCGGGTCAGGAACTACGGGATCTCCGGCAATGAGACGTTTGCTGTGGACAGGCTGATGCTTTACAGTCAGGTATATCACTCTATATCTAGTATGTCAAAATTGTTTTTTAGGATTTGCTTTGGTGTACCGTAATGCGTTGGTTTTGTCACAGAGACAGTTCCACCTTCTGTGTCATGTAAATGACAGCTTATCTGACATCATGGTGGAAGTGGTGCTGGGGCACACGAACTGCTGATCCAGGAATGACTCCTGTGTTCCTGCCTTCACTTTTGCTCCAGCGTCAACGTGTCTAATCTCTCATTTTGCAACATAGTCAGAGTCCCATGTCCATGAATGATGTTCTCCACTGAGACAATGAAGAGTAACACATGCAGTGATGGGATACAACTGAGTACATTTGATCAAACACTGGACTAAGATACAATTTTAAAGTACTTAAACTTCACTGGAGTATTTCCATTTTTGCTCCACTGCAGTTTGGATACAAATATGTTACTTTTTACCACATAACATTCATTTGACAGCTTTAGTTAGTAGTTCCTTTGCAGGTTTAGATGATTAAACCAAATAATTAACCATTAAATTATCATGCATTTTTATGGATTAAGCTACACTGCATTATGTAATGTGGGAGCTCCGCCTTTACCATCTGCAGCATTATAGTGACGAACACATTAATGCCTCTCTAAATCTGATCTAGTAATCTTATAGATATTATTCTGATATGTATACTGAATACTTATATTATTATACATATGTATTGTTTCTGACACTTATGTTTCCAGAACTTTTACTTTAGCAGGAAAGTTTTGTCCAATATTCAGTAAATGACCTTTTGTTCGAAGAACAAAATTCTACAGACATTCAGCACAAAGACAGACAGAGATATGAGCAGTGAAAGGACAACATTCACTGTCTTCCTTTGTCCCTTCAGGAAGTCTATTATGAGATCGACTGGAGCAGGTTCTCTTGCAAGAAGAAACAACTGAGTAACTCCTTCGTTCCCATGCACGTTCCCTCTGATGCTAAGCTGATGGGTCAGGTTTTCATGGGCTCATCTTCCTCCTGGGGAATGGGTGTGCTGGCCAACACCTGGTATGGAGCCCTGCCCCCCAACGGTAAGAGAAACACTGTATCCTAAGTGAAGGATTCTAGTTTTAATTTACCAGGGCTGAAGATATCACAGACAACAATGGAAACTGTCTCATGGGGAAAGTTAAGAGTTTGTTTTTTAGTATCTAGCCTTGCAGATAGTTTTGGTTTTTGCGTTTTTCAGAGTTATGAAACAAATTCCACCTTCAGATTCAGTAATTTTTCTGCCGATCTCAGTAATCCTTCAACATGTTGTGAGGTGGGCGTGTTTGCTGTTTCACCAGCATCAATTTAGAGGATATTATTATGAAATTGTTTTAATTGATTATATCATATTTATATTACATTATTTTTAGGGCTGTCTAGTAATTAAAAAAATAACTGTATTATTTACAACAAAGCTCTGTAATTAATCAGTCGCAATTATTCACATAATATTTCCAAAAAATATTTCAATGCAAATGTATTTCTGTAGATGAGTGAACAAAAACATTAAACAGACATTCTCATCAGTTCAATCTGGGTGTTTTCTGAAGCCCCACTCCAGTGTCTTTTGGTATCTTTATAATTTTTCCTGACAGTGTTTTACAATTCTTGACAAATAACTTAGTTTTGTGCTTCAATTAAGCCGTCTGAAATGGAATAGATTGCAGTAGAATCTGGTGATGGTGTTATAATAAAGGCTGGTGTTATGGTTGCACTTAGGCTCTACCGTAGTGAGCATTTATACTTGTGTGCTGGTGTGTCTGCCTTTGCTGGTGGTGGTGAGCAGATTGACAGCTGAGTTTCTCCTTTAAACACACTGACCCACAACTGTGCCTCTGGAACAGAGTGGGCCGGACAAGCAGAATGTCAGCATTGAGGCCCGTACATACAAGCCCGCTCCATACAAACCCAGCTTGAACAATTTGGTTTCGGCAAGCCAGCGTTTGCCATCGGGCTGCTCGTTGAGGGACAGGCTGCCTTTAAACCCTTGTTTAAAAAATGACAATACATTTAACTTGTACCTTGTATTGGTTTCCCCTCTGAGTGTTGAGTAAAGAGACTGACACCTTGTTTAGCCTCTCGCCATTTATCCTAAACTGAACAGACTTTGAAGAAGAAGAAGACACCAGATGAATAACCTTTCTGTGTGTTCACCATGTTGTATAAACGAAGGATGTAACTGAATGATAATGTTGTTTTGTGCAGCTCAATCACTCTGATTATTGTTAGACCCTCATATGTGACTTGTGCTTCATGTCTTCAGGCTTCTACACCACTGTCTTCAGTGAGATTGGCTGCATCCCTATGACCTACACTGCCTACAATCCAGCCTCAGGATGGATTACTATCAGGTGAGAACCTGAGCTGACAAAAGCAGAGAAAAACGCTAATTAGTCATCATCACAATTCAAAGTAATCCAACATTTTATATTTCACCTATTAGATGACTTATATGTACAGAAGGTTTAAGAAGTGGTCCAGTAGATTGCTTCAACTAGCAGTCGCGACATGAGCTGCCATCGCGGCAACGTAATCCTGTATGGTAACAGACCCCATTTGTAGAAACACTTAATTTCATCATTGTAAAACACACTTCATTGAAAATAAACTCACCAGAACAATCTTGGTCATCTTTCCACTGTTCCAACAATCTCCTACTCTGGTTTGGACAAGCACCCTTAATTCACCTGAGAAGTGTGAATAAATCGAGAGAGGAGTGAAAGGGAGGGTCGATATCAGAGAAGCAGCGGAGGAAAACAGCTACAGGAACACAGGATTTTTTTTTTTTTTCCAAACGAGGCTTAGTGATTGTATGACAGACTAACAAAGATTGTTTGCTTGTGTTGAGGATCTTTCTCGTAATGTTGTCACACACTCAGAAAGACAATCTGAGCATGACAGTGGCAGAACTAGCACTTCTAGTGGACAGTTGAAGTTGCCCTCAAGGATTAAATTGGCACCCACATCACAGCTTCCGACTGAAGCAATCTACTGGATCAGTCCCTAAACTTTTTTTTATGGGATTAAGTCATTTACACTCAAAAATATGTAAACACATGGCCCAGGCTTAAAACTACTCTAATTCCCCCATTCAAAAATCAGTGTGACAACATAGTGAACGCTGTGCTGTATGTAGTCTGTTGTTCCTCGTACACGTCATGATGTCCTGCTTTTGTTCCATCTGTTTGTGTTTGTATTTCAGCACCTTCAACTGGGTATTGGGCAACTCAAACCCGATGGACTACATACCTCCTTTCTTCTGTGCCAAAGCAAAACTGGAGGAGACGGACGCACCAGATAACGTGTTCACTATTTTAGAGTCTCTAGCCAAGAAGACCAAGAAATTGGAGTAAACATCTGGAGCGTCTCACCCAGATAATCACTGATACAGCTGTCATCGGGGCAGCAGAGCTAAATTAGACCTCGATCATCATGAAATGATATATAATGTAGATTAACATTAATTCAAAGGTTTTTTTTTTACCTGCTAAGCCACCAGAAAACACAGCAAGTCACAGGAAAGTGTGAGGAAGTCATTTTAACACACTCATATGTCACTCAACCCTGTTGGCGTTGTCATAATGGGGTAAAACCTACACACCCCATATCTTGGTATTGCAGGTTAAAAGAATCTAGACTGTAGGAGTGAAAATCAGAGATGCGAGAAGTAACGAAGACCTTTAAATAACAAGTGATGTAGCCTCATCCCTGTTGTTTGTTCTTTCTCTGTCTTCAATAAATCCAGTTAAAAACATTGAATAGTATTGTACTCATCTGGTGTTGGATGTTTGAATGAATGAGTGAGTGCGACAGCAGCAATACAACACAGAACAACACAAAGAGTGAAAGAAAATAAATGTTAACGGTGAGATCTGATTGTTTAATCAATAGCAAGCAGGTTTTTTCATACTCAGACATGAAGCATCAAGTGGCACATTAATGCACCACTGTGCCATGTTTTGCTTTACAATTACTAATCACAGAAATTATAACCTATCAAAACGTCATTGTGTAAAGTTGTTCATCAGCCGATGAACAGTATATCTGCCAGTACAGTGGGTTTCCTAAAAGGTCACAGCTTCCTAAATTAAATTTGTTTTTGGTTTAAAAATGAATGAAATGAGAAAGACTCCTGGAGGTTCTATAAGTTCACATGCCTGAAATTTTGGTTTTGGTGTTGAGCCGTGGTTTAAACAGCGTCATGGCATGAACAAATCTTTTTTTTTATTTTTTTTATTTATAATCACTGTGTAATCACCACCCTCTCACTTAAGTTCCAAGAAACAAGTGATAGGGGAGCGGAGTGGATGAGACAGAGACACCATTCACCCTGTTACAAGACACTGTGGCATCAACATGTTATTTAGGTAAAAAGTTACATCATGTTACTTTAAAATGGTGGAGCTCATAACATGCAAGAAAAGGTATAAGAGGTATTAGAAAAAAAAACTCAAATGCCACCTGACATGATGCATATTATATTTATTTTTTCAATATGCATATTAAATTATCATCTGTTTTTATTCTTTAGATTCTCTTGGCATCTCAAGGTGGATGCAAATGTGAAACCAAACATCTTCTGAGCAAGGGATACATCAAATGTTTCAGTGCAAAACAGCTAAAGCCAAGTTAATTAAAATGAGACAACCCCACCTCCAAATTAAGAAAAAACAAAAAAAAACAAAAACATTTTTAAAAAGCCAGTAGCTAACATGTATAAATAAAACAGAATGGATTTTAGGAGAAAAATGGTGAAGGTTCCCTTGTTTGCAGCAAAGCATCAACTTACACATTTTCACCTCATATACATATATGAATATCAACAATGTGTACATTATAATATAACCTTGTTACAATTTCTACAAGAGGTCCATATTAATCAAGTGTTAATAGTTACATGAGGTGTTTTTCTGCCCACCCTAAGTTAAGGATTACTCACAGTTCCTGTGGATTATCCATGTGTACATCACTTCTCCCTTGACAATAATTTATTGGCTAGTTTTCAAAGATTTTAACTACTGTAAGTCTCAGATACGCTGTCATACACACCATGTTCTCTGAATGCAGGAGCCTTCAGCACCTATTGGTACGTGTCCACAGGGGCGTTCTCAGCATTGATGCTCGACCAACCCAAGCTGTACCCTGGCAAAGCTGCACCGGATTGAACAGACGCCACTTGGGGGTTGTCTGCTCCGAAATTTACTAAAATTATGACAATAGTTCACATATGTTTCTTAAGACATTTTAAGTGGAATATAAGCCATGCAGCTGCTGAATTGTTCTTCATTTTAACTCAGAGACGTTTTTTATATTTGTTCAGGAAATTCCGGGGGCAACGCGTCGTGCTGGACCCCCATGATTAGCCTAGACTTCAACTGCAAATGCAAATGAGAGTGGGCAACCATTGCCTCTCTTTGACTACAGTCACACATACACAAAATCAACAGTGGCAAATATTCGCCTCCCATTGCCTTCTATTCTATGCGTGCAAAGGGGCAAACATTGGCATCCATCGGGGAAGCAAATTCACATCTTGACCAGCGAAGTCTCAAACCACAACCAATTTACACACCAAAACCAAAGCCTTGCGGTACGGTCATACGTACATGCAAGCGAATGACAATCGCCAAGTGAAGCCAAGATGCAAATTTCCCTGCCAAAAGATGCTTACTTTTCTTCCTTTGGCCTTTTGCGGTGAATATGTCTGCCACTGCTGATGTCATGCATGTGGGAGTGTACCCTTACATGATGCACTGCTACCGGGATGCACGGCTGCTTTCATAGAAGATGAACGGGAAGCACAGAAATGACGAAACCTGTGGACACGTACCTTGACAGTGTGACCTCGTGTGAGCAGAGGCGGGCTCAAGCTAACCCTGATAACTGATCGAACACTAGTGGAAATGGCGTCATCTTTCTCTCACGCAAAACAGCTGAAACACAAAATCTCACCGTCATCCACTCACTGAAATCATTTCATTCATCCCAGATTTGCGTTACACATCGCCCTCATCCTCTGTTCGGTGTAATCTACCTACAGCTCATCAAGCTCACTCTGCTATACCGTGGGTGAATTTTAAATAAATTAAGTAACACTTTGCTCGCAGGTCCATCTCTTTTTTGTCCATTTACTTTACATTCTTAAAAGCACATTTCAAAACGTTCTACAGCATTCATTGATGTGTTTCTCTCTCTAAATGCCTCTTAATTCTTATGCGTCCTCTGTTCATTTAACCAAAACTCTACTTTAGTGTCTACATGAAAAACTCGACCTCGTACAGCTTCCCCTTCCCGACTCCCTACATGACACCTATAGCTACAGCTCAACTGCTACTATTTCAACAAATCACAGCTTTGCACTTCTGTACCAACAGTCATCCTAACAGAGGCAACATATGCAGATTCAGTCCCACAAGCGCACAAAGGAAATTGATGGACCTTGAAATCCGTCAAAACCTCAATAATGGAGTGCCATGAATGAAGATTCAGAGACACAGATGGGACGAGTAGGCGGGGTCCCTCTGGCTGTTTAATAATGAGAAACAGGAGAGTGATTGGAAGTTTGACGTGTCCCTGTTTCATTGGTTTGCTTACTGGTGGAAGTCCCTGTTTTGGCATGTTTGGGAGTTGGCAGGCAGGGATTCTGGCAATGGGTCAGTTTAGTGTAAAAGTGGATCAAAACAGCAGCTTGGCGGGGTAGACCTTCAAAGATCGTTCTTTTTTGAGACCACACCTTTTTGACGGCGGGGTCAGAATGTGAATCGATGAAGCCAGTGTGAGGAAGCCATCTGATGCAATTAAGGTTCAACAATTTTGAGGATGAACAGTGATTTCATCAAGAAAGACAAAAAAGTATGTCAGAGTTCCAGAAGTTGCAGGAGCTGAGTGAGGCGTCCAAGTCTTTAGCCTTGACAGTTTATGGACCCATAATTTTGCCCCTTGTCTTTAAAGTCCCCCTACTCCTCCGTGGCCCTCTGTCAGCAGTCAGAGACTTCGGAGGTGTTGGAGTCACTGGCGAGTTTCCTGCGTTGTCTCACAGATTTCTCCTCATCCTGTGGAGCAGAGGAGAGCGTTTTATCCACCTGTTCAGTCCATAGATTGCTTAGAGTCACCCTCAAGGGCCAAAATGTCAGCTCTGCACACAAGATATAATTTGCACTTGGACAAAAACCTTGATTATCATGACCCCTTTCTCCTCTTGTACAACTAATCAGGAGCCAGATGAAATCATAATTAAAAGGTAATATAATTATAATAATTAATTATAATTATAAGTTGCGCCCACACTTAGGAAAATAATAGGATGCCCTAGTCTGGACCCAGATAACAAACTTAAACTATTTACTGTTTTTGTACTTTTCACAATAAAAGCATACAGTGAACTCTTTAAAATTTTAAATTTTAAATTTTGATCTGCTATGATCTATTGTATTTTGAATGTATAGGACAGAATTCGATTCCAACACTTGATCAATACTGTGACAGATTTTGGCCCCAAGTGAGCCGTATCGTGGTCGTTTTAGCTTCACTTTTGCAGAGTGGGAGGAAGAGAAGACACTTCGTCCATCTTTAAAACAACGGTGCGGATGTATTTTTTCACCTTTCATGTAGGGATGCACCACAGCAACTTCCTCTCTCCCAATACTGATATCTGCCAATAACAATTTTTCACTGATCCAATACTCATTTGAATGGAAACATGGGGCTAGGGGATTATTGTGGCATCCAAAATGATTAGCTGGCCCCTGTTGACTGAATGAAACCAAGTGATAGGAGAAAAACTGACTCAATTCTAAAACCACATTAAAGAAGATAATGCTTTGAATATGCATTTGTAATGCCATGTTTTCTGTTATTGGGTGTGCTTACAGTCTGAAAGACACCATTCTGGCCCCACTCTCCAGGGGAATGGTCCTCGGGGTCATCTGCTTCCTCCTCCTCTTCCTCCCCCTCCTCCTCTCTCACTGTGTCCATCCCGTCTTCCTCGTACTCTGTCAGACAGTCAGACTCCTCTGCCAAACAAAAGATTTAGAGGAGATATTAAAGAGGGAATTTATTGCGTGAGTGACCCACTGGGTGTAAGTAGCACCCATAAAACATCAGGGACATCTCATACTGTATTTCAATAAAACACGGCAGGTGAAAGCTAGGACCCCTTATTTATGACACTGATTAAATCTGACATGCTCTTGAAGGGGAACATTGTACATTTACAAGAGGAGACCACTGTAACAAGAACTTTTAACAGGAAGTGTGAAAGCTCTGGAAAAAGTATTTTAAACCCTAAATAAAATGAATTAATTCTAAACAATGAATTGGAAAGTGATCCTTCACCTTCTGCAGCTACGTAGCTTTGGACCGGCTCTATCCTGGATACAATCTCTGCAAGGTCAGTGAAGTCAGCTCCTGGACACGTGCAGGACTACGAGACAAGGAATTATTATTATATATATAATAATAATAAACCTGAACCTACAGTATATTTAGTTACACATCATCCATATTAAATATAATTCATGGTGTGTGTGCGTGCTCTTCTCACGTCAGTTCTCTTGCTGTCGTTGTAGTCGGCTGACCGATGGTCCTTCAGCATGTTCTCGATAATGTCACCTCGGGCCCAGCCGGTAAACACCAGCTTGCCATGCTGGAAGCCCACATCCTGAAGACATTTAAATAGAAATGCAAAGAACTTAAAATAAACATAAGCACACACTTTGCTTAGTAACTGTGAATGAATTATGATGTTTTTTTTAATTATTTTTTTGTGAACATGACACCCATTTCAACTGTGCAGCTTGTGTGATTTTAATATTCACAGTATAACCTGTCTATACAATTCATCATTGCCTTAGTTTTGCGTCTTTTCTGACAACCAGGAAATCATTGTTGTGTATCTACAGAGACACTGCTGTCCCAGTGCAGTCTTTTTTCCTTATTATGTCCCTGCGTTCGGGACGTTTCTGGGCAACGTTTGGGCAGTAGTGTAACCCCAACCAACTAACAGTGCAGGGTTGGGACTCTTTAAAAACGTAGGAACCAGGTTACATCGCTGTCTGTTTTTTCCTCTGCTCTCCGTCATAAAGAGCTACAGATCTATGTCTCTGTTTGACTGAGGAGCGGGGTGGGCTACACACAAACACAGAGCAGAGAAACAAATAGCTGCATTCATGAAAAATCTGGAGGGTTGTGCGGCGCAGTAGGCATATTTGATTGGTGCTCTAGAACACAATCCCAGAAAGACAATCAAAAATACTATTTTATTTCTTCAACATATCTTCAAAACTTTATTGTCAGTTTACACTAAAATTCATTTTGCAATTCTGTTAAAGAACCCTTCACACAGGTTAAACATGCTGTTACACATATCCTGCATAGAATAACTTTAAAGCAAAAGTAGAGTCAGATCCATCTGAACATGGCTTTGTTTTCAAAATAACTGTACATATAGCGATGCCAGACTAGCAACACTTATTGATAAAAAAAAAAAAAAAAATATTAACACGACTATAAAACTTTTTAACAGTGCTCTCATTTGCTCACTGTGTAATGTATGAAAACGCTCGGGTTACCTGAATAAAGAAAATCTATAGCCATGATGTTACTCACATAGATCTCGTCGAACTTGCCGAAGTCCATGGTCTTGAAGCGGTCGATGGGTGGTCGTATGTACTCGCAGTAGGCACTCTTTTTCACAACCTCTAACTGCCGCACACAGGACACGTAGGCCAGTCGAGATTGGATCTCTGCCATGTCCGGTACCTGTGGAGGAGGGTGGACCAAGAACGCTACCAGAAATCACCAACAGAAACATTTCCAGCTCTCTAATACAACATTGACTGAAAGCATTAAAAACTCAGCTGGGTCACCAATCATTACCAGCGCCTCTTGCTGCCATTATGTACTGTACCTTCACTTTCTCTGCCCAGGGATTGATCCGTTTCCACAGCAACCACCAGCCAGACAGACAGTCGCCATAGTTACAGAGGTCGGTCTCATCTTGGCTACCCACATCGATGGCAATGACCGTTCTGGCTCCCATGTTCCTCGCAATGTCCGCTGTTTGACGTGTAACGCGTACACCAGCATTCACACACAGACGTACAAACACAGCACGACAAAATCCCGCAGCAGAGATGGTAAAACAATAAATCCTGTGTTATTCAGCTTGTTTCAAAATAATACCGGTTTCTTTAACCTTCATTTTAGGAGCCACAAGGTTGAAACAGACTTACACCACAAAATATCTGTTCCTTTGGACCTGTCAGACAGAGCATTGTTGGCCAATTGGTGACTGAAATCACTTAAATTAAATAATAAAATAAATAATAAAAAAAAAATCTTGACCAACGAGCACAGGGCCCGAGGTCCTGAACTTTCTCATTGGCTTGCTAGTGTAAAAAAAAACATTGGGGAGGTGAACATTTTTGTGGTGTGAGCCTATTCAAAGACAGAAACAAGACGATATCCCACAAACCCAAAGGACTGATCCAGTGTGCCAAAAACAACTATAAACGCAGCTGATGGACCACAAACTCTTTAGGGACACAGCAGAGTAATACAATTCTGAAATAAAAAGGTTTTGATTTTCCGAGGCTCACTTTCCCTGGATCAATCTTTGGGACCAGAAAACACCATATTTCACAAACCTCATTGCTTGGGAATAAGTATCACTTGGGAGATGAGGGATCTTGATTCCCATACTGTATACAAACAGCTCAGTCCAGAGCTTTGTGAAATATGGCTGTGTTTCATCAGCGGAGTTCTTCTATGGAACTACACAGAGATAGATTTAGGGGAGTTTTCATTTGCGAAATTCTAAATACATTGGTGCATTTTTAAAATGCTTCCAGGTGATGAAGATGCATTTAAAAAAACAGCCCCTCCCATCTTTCTGAAAACACTGCCCAATTTTTTTCTCTGATTAACATGGAAGCAAATACAGTTTTTGAAATAAAGCTTCAGTACAATGAGCATAAAATGCAAGGCTGGGCAATGTGGTTGTGACTATTATCACAATGGGACATTTTCCCATATCAAATATGAAATACATAAGGCTGAAGTCCTCATAGTTGTACATTAGTTTAGTTGAATCCAGAATGATTAAAGTGACATGATCATATCACTACTGTTTGCGTCCGTTGAAAGCAAATCATATTGAATTGATGCCCAGCCCTACAGAAAAGTGCTCATTTAAACACGAAGGGAAGCAGACTTGAATTTAGAGGAAAGACTGGTGTCTTATGGCATTAAACAAATAATAATGAAAAATCACACAATGCTTTTAATTTTCAGGATTTTTGTTTGATACTAGAGGTAATCCCTCCTTCATTTTTGATCCTACACCTTTGTGACACCAGGCTGTTCGACAGAGAAACTCCACATTCCCCTTCACAATGTGTTGTTTCTTAGTTGAGGTGAAATCTTGTCATTATACACATCAATCCACTCTCAATACAAATATAAATGCTGACTTTTCCCCATCTAGTAATATAGAATTATTTCAGGGTCTGATAAAGATTGTTCTCTCACTGATCTTCATTTTATTCTTTAAAATAAAAAAGGTTTTCTGTCAGGAGTCAATTCATCAGATTGATGGTCTGAACGGGCTCAATATTCAGACAGGGAAAAGTCAGCACACTCTCTCACTACTCCCTGACTTCCCTCCATCAGCGTTACCACAAGCCTAACTCTGTATACTTACCCAGCCTATAAACAACTTGATTAAAACCCCTCATTATAATCATCCTCATCCCTCACTCCACCTCCCCCCTCCTCTGGGGGACAGGAGTTTGATCGACATTGAGGATTGTGTGTTGGTGGTAGTGGGTGGGTGGGGGGGGAGTACCACCTCTACTTGCCTGGCAGGTTGTTGATGTAGCCACCGTCCATTAGCAAGTTGCCATCTTTGGGGTCGCAGAGAGGCGGCAGATACCCCGAGAGGGTCATGCTCGCTCGCACATAGCGCCACAGAGAGCCTGACACACCAGGGAGGGAAGGAGGGAGGAGGGAGGAGGGGGGATAACATCTCAATAATGTTTGCTATACGTTTCAGGTTAGTGTTGACGCAGACCGCAGTCCAAACACCAGAGGGAGTTCGGACAAAGGAAAGTAGCCGATCCCTGCAAAGGCTAGGACTGTGGTTCTGTCTACCTTTAGACTCTGGTGTACACCACTGCTAACCTCATTACCTTGCACAGAGACCCTGTGTGACTTGTGCGTAAGGTAAAAAAGGAAATGGCAACCATCACAGAGCACCAAGGCTGTATGGATCTCCAAACAGTGTCCCAACAACAGTGCTTTATAGCATATAATCATATGAATTTGCACCTTTTTCAAAGTTCCTACGAATGCCACATATGCTGTATATGACAACTGAAACCAATCGTGATAATTTGAAGAGGAGCAGTTGAAGAAATCGTAATTGACATACTTTAGTTGATTTATGTCAGAAAAACAGCAGCTGCAAGGGTCGTGACAGTGTTTGGAGATCCTTCACCGTGAACATAGCAGGGAAGCACCCAGCCTGCCCAGTCTTGCAGTCCAGCATGGTGCCAGCGGGGGGCAGGAGCAGGCCGGGTGCAG
This sequence comes from Sparus aurata, assembly GCF_900880675.1. Lineage (NCBI taxonomy): Eukaryota > Metazoa > Chordata > Actinopteri > Spariformes > Sparidae > Sparus > Sparus aurata. The sequence continues at coordinate 26,651,023 of NC_044187.1, read as the reverse complement.
CATGGGTTGGAAGGATAAGGAGCACCGTAGAGAAAAGCGAGGGGTGCAACTGTGCATGGAGTATATGTGAATGTTGAGGCAGACTTATCTTACTGACCTATGACTTTAGAGGCATTAGTACCACCTACAGCTTTCCATTTGTTTCTCTTGACTTATTGTAACTTAAGGGCTTCGTTCAGTTTGTACAGGAGCTACAATTGGGCAACAGCAGGATCCAGAACACATATCCTTGCATAATTCTAAAAAAAGAAAAGAAAAGAAAAACAAAGCAAGTAATACATGCAATCAATATATATTCATGAGAAATATATAGATTGGCTCACGTTGTCTAACACTGGCATGCACATAAAAGCAAGCAAAGCCAGGGGAGAGGACAGGTGCTGTATAGGAGAGGCTGAACATGGTCCTGTAGGTAGACGTGATTAAAATGAAACAGAAGCACATGGACCTCCTCAAGGGAAACGAGCTGCAGTTCAGTCCAATGGACAGACGTGTTTAGGCCCAACGGAACGCACAGTGATCCACAACGACAACAACAGACAGATGCAATGTTTATATGGTGCAGCCCTTCATCTCGCCACTTCAGCACTATCTGGTCTGGTCTAACCAAGCTGAATCCAAACCAATCAAGTTTCACTTACGCCAGTCAAGCTGTGCGACCTGCAAGTGAATAACTGCGAGGTGCGTGAAGGCGTCTGTGGTGCAAGCAACATCCAGAACTTTACAGATATGAAAGAGAAGGGGAAATTTAGCAAATATAGGCGGGCAGTAGAAGCCAGACCATCATGCATCTCCCTATGACTCACAGGGATCATCCAGACCAAAAGCGAGGGGAATTATTTGGTCGTCTACATTAAATACAAAGTCGATGAAAAGACGTGAAAAAGTGTGAATTTGTGTGTTTTTGCTCCTGGCAATGAACCAACTAACGTTGACATCATGGCATTAACTCCAAGACAGGTCTCAGCATAGCATAGCCCTGATTGATTAGAACTCTTCCAAGGAACAAGCATCTCAAAGTTAGATTCAAGCTTTTTACAAGGTGGCATTATGATTGTGTTATTTCTGTGTCCTCTGGATCCATTTATTACAGTCAGATCACAGCGGAATCTCTTTGTTTTGGCTTCATACCAATGTAGTAAAACAGATTAATCCAATCTAAGTCTACTTACTGGTTACAGTCACTATTTATTTATTTTTCACACCTATAAGGAACCTGCCACTTACTGGAGCGAATGGACGGGCGCTCTGCAGCTGAGGACTGAGCAGTGGTCTGCCTCAGTTAGCAATGGAAGCTGCAGTCCTCCAGACACTGTGTGTTTGCGAGTAACGCAAATAAAAAGTAATAATCCTGCGATCAAACTTGGGCGTGCAATGCAAGGCGAATATTCTCTTCACGTTTGGTCTGATCGCACCGATAGATTCCCCGACATGCGCGGGAAAACCCTCGCTTCTGATAAGATAGCTAAGATCAGCGATTAAATTCAGGCCCCAAGCCAACTGGAGAAAGTGAGCTCTGTGTGTGTGAGTGTGTGTGTGAAACAAATGCCAATCAGAGAGAATAGTATGTCGTATTGGTCGCTATTGAGAGAAAGATGATGTGTGATATACACACATGTAGATTTAGTCTTTCCTTCCAAACCATGGGTTCCCAGTGTCCACCTGGGGTTAGTTACGAGTGAGAACTTGGAAGAGGAAGGGGAGGGTAGCCGAGTGGTTGATTGTCAACTTAGGGATGAGAGGAGGAGGTTTTGGTGAGCGGGTGTTTAAAATCTGACCTGGGACATTGTTAACATAGCAACCATCCACAAGCAAGTGGCCATCCTTGGGGTCGCACAGGGGAGGTAAATAGGGGGTGTAGGAGGCGCTGGCTCTAACATAGCGCCAGACGCAACCTGTCGGGAAATGGAGATGGAGAAGGAGGAACACATCAAATATGGGCCGGACTCCACGTCACAGATGGAAAAGAGAGAAACAGACAGAGAAAGAGAGAGAGAGAGAAAGAGAAAGAGAGAGCGAGAGAAAGAGAGAGCGAGAGAAGGACAGAGAGAGAGAGAGAGAGAGGGAGCCCGCAACAAAGAGAGGAAGGGGAGTACAATGTCAACAATATTTTTCATTCTGAAGTTGTGGTAAATTCTAGCATGAGGCCAATTTGAGATCAAAGGGACAACTCGATGGCCAAATAGATTAAACTAGTCGAGGGCTAATTAAAGGAAGCATTATAGACTTTGTTTAGAATTTTGACAGGTGGAAACCAAAATATACACCCAATATAATTTTGGGAATGTGCTACAAACAACAACAGCAACAACAACAACAACAAGAATTAAGGCTATGTTTCCCTTAAACCAGTATGTTTTATGAATGACAACAAATATGTCAGATAAATGAAACCAGAAGTGTGTAAATCACCTTTGTAACCTAAAGACAGTGATGCAAGGTTTGTTTCATGAGTTCATTGAGCAAATTAAAAATAAATAGTATTAGCATTGTTAGATGTCTGGTCTGACAAGCAAGGTGGGCGGAAGGGAGGGAGAGAGAGAGAGAGAGAGAGAGGGAGAGAGGGGGAGAGAGAGAGAGAGAGAGAGAGAGAGAGAGAGAGAGAGAGAGAGAGAGAGAGAGAGAGAGAGAAAGACCACCACCACCATTTCTAGAAAAGTTGTTGGGTGTTAAACTACACTCTCCAAACTGTAGAATGAAGAGAATACTGCAAGGGAAGCTGGAAAAGGTTTTACAAGAAAGATGGGTGTTTCGGATCTCTGTTTTTTCTCACTGGATAAAACCAAAAGCTCTAATGCAACCCCATTACACAGTGTACCCTACATCAAACCGCCAAAATGGCTGACAATTTATCTTTTGTTTCTATGCTAGGAGCCAAAGTAACATAATAGCACTACCATAGTGATATCTAACAAGAGGCACACCAGAAAGAACTACAGGAAGCGCAGAATGGAGGTAAAGCAGTGAGAGAAGCAACATGGGATGTCATTAAGGAGCGCGGGGGAGGGAAAGGCAAGTTGGAGTGTTCTGGATCCTACACGTTGACATGGACTTGGGAGAGGAATCAGCGACTACACAGGTTATTTTTGTCTTAAGAGTGACCTACAGATGGGCAGCTCTGTGATGTCTCTCTATGTACAGAAAGACTTGACATAAAGGAGATATACTGTAGATACAGGGCATAATCTGGGAGTTTAAGACACATGTGATGGACAAGAAAATGATGAAAAAGCTACAGCTTTGATCAATTAGGATATGAAACGAAGAAGTTAAGAAGGATAAAGACCAGAAGTTTAATAGAGACAGAAAATAACATCAAGATTTAGAATCATTAAGAGAAAGAAAGAAAGAAAGAAAGAAAGAAAGAAAGAAAGAAAGAAAGACAGAAAGAAAGAAAGAATCTATTACAGTAAATCAAAAGAGGCAGATGATGGGAACAATGAGACAGAGAGAGAAAGGCTTTGCTCCAGCAGTTAGTTCAGACACATGCCAAGATGCAAACATCCAGTGTTTCCCTGCAAACCCCTCAAATCCAGTAATCAACCTGAAATATTATAATTCAATCCTGCAATAATGCCTTAATTTGATGCACAATACTATAATTACGAGGTCGCATTACAGTAATTATACAAAGAAAAAGGTTTAGAAAAAGGCTGGAAAACACACTGGATTTGTGGGGTTGGTCGGAGGTCCTTCGAGGCTAAGTCTACTTCAGCTAATGTTAGTGATGGTGCATTTTTTAATGCAAGTCAAAAGAAATCATTTGCCTTCATATAAGCTAAAACAGACACGAGCATACAAACAGCTACACTGTGTTTTCTTTTGTACATGTGAAATCTCTGACACTTTTCTAAGCCCCTGGCGACGGGGCTCACTCCAAACCAGACTGAAACTGGCAGGTTCATGGAGACAAAATAGAGGGTTCGCGACTAAAATGAAGGGGTGCAATTGATGGATACTTGGATGGCGAAATATACTATATGACGAATCGCCCCTTCCATTTCACCCACTCGTTATCATACTTGCAATTTGGCCATAATGTGATATAAATTCAATTTTCCATTCAAATATACTTCTCTTGATATTTAAAAATCTCGTTCAAGGCTGTTGTGGTAACTGTACTGGCAGTTTGAGAACGCACCAGCTTCAATGTATTTTGGAGTAAAACTCGCCTCAAAACATGAATCCAAGGGGAAGGCAGTTCAGTCACTCTAGATGATGCACAAGCCAGTTAAATATTTGTGTAACGCTTCAAGTTGTGCCTACTGATACAATATTTATAGAGCTGTTGTATAAAAAAATGCTACACTGCCTAATGTCACTTCTGAAATCTAGAGAGTGTAACAACATGTCGATATATTCACTAAGGTAATTAAGCTTTAGTTCCTGTTCCTGCTTTACCTCGGACTGACCGCTGCTGGCGTCACTCAACATATAATTACTTTCGAGACATAAAGTGATGACGTTGCCAATTTCACACATTAGTTCTCCGTCATTCAGAACAGGATTATTTATAGAGTTTTGTTAAATGTTAAGAAAGACTTAAGCAATTACTCATGCTATTTATTTTGTATTTCTTTGTTGCCGTACATGTTTGTTCATAATCTACAGATATTAAATATATTGCATTGAAAAAGGACTGTAATGTAAAAAGGGTGCTGTCTTCTGTCTTTATCACTATAGCAATATGAAAGAGATGGGTGTTGGTCAGCTATCACTTACCATCCTGGTGAACACGCATGGCTGAAGCTGTGATGTCAGTGGTGACATTAAAGTATGGCAGCCACAGGTCCTGAGAACACAGAGAGTATTACAGGGTCATAAACCGTAATATTGTTTTCCCAGTGACTGATTCAAAAGCATGACCTTCTTGTTTTCTGGCAGAGCTTACTGCAGTGGAAAACAAATCCCTCACCTCAGCTTGCTTGTCCTGGAACACTTTATAGATGCTGGTGTTGAAGGCAGAACCGGAGAACATGGAGGTGATGGGATAGGTCAGGTCCAGGACTGTTTTAAATACCGAATTCATTGCCTGTTGAACAACAAAAGAGTCTATTTGTTTTTGTTTCTTGTCAGTTATCGGACATTTCCCTATTAATACAATAAAGAAAAATGAATTATTGGCTGCAATATTAGACAAATGAGCAAAACAAGGATGACTGAATAGTGGATAGAGATGTGTGCGGTACCTTGGACCACTCTCTGGCTCTCTGTTTGGTTCTGACGGCACTCCTCTCCTCAGCGTATAGTGCACCGATGAATGAGCCGATTGAGGTCCCACCTACTATGTCAATAGGAATCCCCGCTTCCTCCATAGCTTTGATCACGCCCACATGAGAGCAGCCTCTGCACGACAAACATGTTTGACAAAAGTCAGGTACTGGGGATGTTATTGATTACTCATTAATTGATTATGCAGCGTTCAAAATTTAACCAGCTAAAAATGAAGTGTAAAATAGTGAAACCGACAATCTGAGGTGGGCACAAATAGATCAAAAAGGGTCTTCTTACACATTAATAATACTTATCAAATATATCAAAATGAAACAGAAAAAATTTTATTTTTAAAATACAATATCACATTTTAGCCATTTATTTTCCTCAAAATGGGTTGGATTTTGTTGGGCCAGTTATCTGGTGACAACAGTCGGGATTAGTCTGAATTAAAGACATTATTTGAGTTATTCTAGTTTATTATTCAAGTAACTTGGTGTATATCTGTTCTTTTAACTACTAATGTAGTCTACTCTGATTCTGCATCCAACAAAGATCCCGTCAGTGGTCAAAACGTATTAATTAAATAAAGTGCCTAATATTTGCATACTGTCATTAGAATTCACTAATACCGAGAGGAAACTGAAACATTCTCGAGTGATAGGTCTTATTGTGGAATCACAAAGAGAAGTTCCAGGCAGCTGACAGATTACACAATATCCCGTCAGGTGGGCAGACTCCATTGCCAATATTTCAAAACACTAGGATTTGTAAGACACAAGCTGCTCTCTACATGTCAGTACTGATAGTTGATGCTCACCTGGCTCCACCTCCTCCCAGCACCAGAGCGATGCTGTTTCCAGTCAGGACTCGGGCCAGCCGAGAGAAATCACTGTGCCTGTCTGCCGTTTTCTCAAACACCTTCTCATACACCTCCCTCTGCACAGACATGGAAGATACAAATGAAAAGACATCAAAAACTTCCCCTTCTGATGAACATTTTGCAACATGAGAGTTTTCTTGCACATTTTCCAACTAATGGTTGTAACTAACTGTGTTTTAAGTTTACATTAAGGTCAGATCAATTTTAATAGTATAGCCCAAATTCACAAATCAATATGTCTTATTTGACCTTAGAACCTGTACAATGTACCCTTTGTCCTTAGACCCTTGATTGACCACCAACACGTACCACCAGAGAAAATGAACATTTAGGAGTATAAATGAGGGTAATGTCCACTAGGTTCCCTGATTCTAGTAGAGTATTCCATAGTACAGTGCATATGTAATATACATAACTATAACAATTTCTTTACAAAACGGCTAGAAATGACAGTAAAGTTTGCTTCCTACCAGTTTGCTGGGGCTGCGTCTGGAGAAGACCCTACGGGGACACTTGAGGTGCAGATGCCCGGAGCACCAGCTACGCATGTTAAGCCACTCGACAGTCCTAGATGGGCCCGGCCCATCCTCTTTGTGCAGGAGGACCAGCTGCTTCAGAGCCCGAACTGCTGTGTTCTCCAGCATCTGCTCCAACTGAAAGGGAAGCGAGGAGGGTAGAGACAAGAGTCAGAAAAGAGACACGGCTGAAAATGTCCTTTCTCTTCTGTCGACCACATACCTCTCCCAGAGCAGGCTCCTGGTCCCCCAGGCCGACAATGAGGATGCAGTCAGCCTGGCGGATGCAGCGCTGAGTCCACGGGGTCATGCTGTTGTCAGTCTGGTACAGGACAATCCGATTGATGTCCTCCTGCTGGGCCAGCCAGCCAGACAGACGGTACTCGTGGATACTGATGGATACAGGAGAAAAGCAGGGACGACGATATGGAGGAGGGTTTTAATTCATCCGCAAAAAAAGAAAAGGAAAGAAAACAAAAATAATGTAATGATAAAAGGCTTTATGGCATCAGGTTATGAAAAAAAATTTAATGATGGAGTTAATAAAACAACGGTGCAGTTGGAAAACTTTTGTGATGATGTTTAAAAAAAGACAAAGAACTGAGATACATTTGTGGCTGTTAGACTGACCTGTCCAAAGCAGAAGCACCCAGGCGCTCTCTGATAATGTCACTGGTTAATAGCAGAGTGGGGCCTGCAACGTCAAACAGAGGAAACATATAAAAACATAAAATAAAAATTAAAAAAAGAATGAAACACTTCCACTTGTGTGTTCCAATCTGTTGAACTTTTAGGTGCTGTAATGTGTATTTCCAGCATAACCAAGTAATCCCGGATATAAAAAGGGCTGCTGGAAAAGAATTAAACATTAGTGTTCCTACCGATGGCACTGAGGGCATGGCTGAGCTCCAGGTTGAATGCGTTGATCGGCACCTCATCACATACAGGCAGGACTGCCACAGTGGAGAGGTTGCTGGCGGGGTTGGTGACATCAGCACTTGTTGCCATACTGGGCAGACTCAGAGCTGAACCTGGAAGACAAGATCAGACAGTCTTTAAGTATACTGTATGTTAAAACGCATCAGTATGTTCAGGTGCACAATGAAAAATGCTTATTAACATGACCTCACCTGAGAACGGCCCGCGACCCTGCTGCAGGTTTCCAAGAATCTTTTGGCCTAATAAGTGAATAAGCCTCGTCACCACCTGAACAGACGTCAGACATCAGCGCCATTTCAGCAGCACACACAAGCACAACCAGATCAAGATGTCGTCACTGACCTGAGGATATCGTCTTTTGATGTTATTGAGTGTTCCCTCTGGCAGTTTGACCAGCTCTGTGTCTCTCACAGCGTGGACGGTGGTGGCTCTCGGCTGCTTGGTCAAAGCCTCCACCTGAAGTATAAAGCAAAACTTTGAGATGTTTCTGAATTTGACTGCAAAAACTCAAAATTAGTAGTGTATTGGTGTAATTTCTAGACAAAAATATCTCATTACACTTGTTCCATTGGCACCATGTATTTATTTTAATTTAATATCATATCATTTATCCTTTTAACTTGTTTTTGATGTGGCTTTTTATCCCCTGTATAGCTACAACAAGAAGGTAATAATGATAAATAATTTAACCACCTTTTTAGTCAAAATGGTGCAAAAAAATACTAAAAGCACATCTGTAAATCTGTTTCAACCACTAATCAAAAACCCAACAAAATAGCCAAAATGTTTTCATTTTGAGGCTCCGTATGGGTTTTTTGACAGATTTTAAAACACAGGCAGAATGGTCCTATGTCCGAGGGGAACAGATTCTGTTTCTCACCACTCCAATGAGGTCTCCTCGGCCGTATTCCCCCACTAGTTCTTTTTTGCCATTCGCCTTACGTATGACTGAACGCAGACGTCCATTCAGAACAATGTAGGTGCAGTCTGACTGGTCGTCCTGTCTGTAGGTGTGAGGGAAAAAAAACAAAAAAAAACACACAAATACTGAAGCAGCCATTATAAATAAACTTGAAATTAATACACAGAGGGAATGAAGTACAGTTTGCTTAATATTTGTCTGGCTGTTAATTTAAAAAATAGTTAAAGTGGAGTACCTGTAGAGGGCTCTGCCAGCCTCCACAGCCATCCAGTCAATAGCAAAGTCCATCTGCCTGACAAAAGGGGACATGCGGATGGCCACCGTGTGAGCCGCACTCAGCACCACACTGGGCTGCTCCCTCATGATCCTGCAGGGGGCAGCACACAGCACAGGCACAGACTTGAGCAACACTGGCTGGATAGCATTCATATTGCTTATAAGCAGATGGTTCATAGTAACACTGAATGGGCCCAGCAATAATCAAAGCTCAGAAGGTCTGAATAGAAAGCTTCAACATGAAATAGACTTTATAATCATTGTTAGACATATAATGAGAAATGTTTGCTTTAGTAATTATTGCAAATTCAACTTGACTTTGGACTGTAAAAAGCTGATACTCACTCGTAGAAATCCGACTTTGAGATCTTGAGGTAAGTGCAGTCCCGGACGGCTTTGATGGTGAAAATGAGGGGTTCTCCGGTGAGCACAGCAAGCTGGCCTACCATCTCCCCCGGGTGGGTCACAAATAAACAGACTGCGTCCTGCTTGTTTATCATGCGCTGGTAGACATGCAGACAACCAGACAGGACAAAGTGTAGACTCACATCCTAAAAGAGTGAAAAGGGAAGGGGAGAACACAAACAGGGGAGGATTAAAAATAAATTGTATTGCTTTATTATCTGACACGTTTTAGTTGTTGTTGTTGGTGTTATTGCAGTGAATCAGTTAAAACACTTGCTGTATTTGAATACTATACTTTCTCCTACTACTATGTACCTAAAGGAAGAAAGATTAGTCCATTTTAGTACCTGGTCTCCCTGTCTGGCTAAGACAGCTCCAGCTTTTGCATGGTGCAGAGTCACTCTTCCATTTAACAAGGATGGGTCCTGGAGATAAAAAAAAAAGAAGAAAATTACATAAAAGTCTGAAAAAAAAATCAAGCCAAGCAGTGATATAAGTGAGTCACACTGGTGGAGAAATGTGGAGGAAACGTCTTCATTCTACTTTGTTCAAGCTGCCGCGATTCTGCAACTTTAATTTCACTTATGGTTTGATCTAGAAACACCAACATAATGTTTTGAAACATAAGGTCTCGCAATACTACACTAACACTTGTTGGAAGGGATTACCCAATATTGCAACGCTGCTACACAACCTTAGCAGCTGATTATTCTTTTAGCACAAATCTGTGTTAGAATTTAATCTACATACTTGTGGCACAGAGAAGTTGAGCCGGATTTTCTAAACAATCAATACAACGTGTTACAGTTAGCATCCAGGTCAGCTGAACTCTGGTTTTTCACCGTGTTTTTTTTGGCTTATTTACCAAACACACAGGAACAGCTCATGTCTCAGTATTTAGTGGACTGTGGCTCGACAGTGCAGCCCTCCCTCCCCTCATCTACAGTATGTACTGGGCACGGCTCTTCTGCGGACTGACCCCCTTTTGACATTGTAATCTGTCAGCAGATGCTCTGGGGTGATTTGCAACAATGTGCTCATTCATGCAAAAAAGAAAAGAAAAGAATAATGTAATGAGCATGTTATCATTTCTAAATTGGTCCTACAGTATATGGCATGATTGGGAGAGCACTGCACTAACGGCATGTTTAGAGCCTGTTGTACTTGCTAAAGATTGAAAACAGAACAAAACACTAATGTAATATGATGGAAACATAATTGATAACACCGTTTGACATATTCTAGAAAGCATCTAGTACTATAGTCACAACCACAAAGAATTGTGCTGACACATTTCTTCGTTTTTGAAGCTGAAGAAGTGAGTAAATGTAAATGACTTGAAATGACACCTTTCTTGATCTTGCTGTAATTTTCTATTATAGTACTTGTGCTCTCGGTTTTGCAGCCAGTTTGATAAATGTACTCTGTTCTTTACACATAGTTTTCATTCATCACAAATACAAAATAAAACTTTTTCTTGATGTAAACATGAGGAAATTCTGTTCAGGGTTTTTGTCTCAGCTCAGAAGTGTCCGTGCCCTACTGGAAGAAATGTCAACAAACCTCAATCTTCATGAGTTTGAGGACTTCTTTCTGAGCTTCCTCAAACAGAGCAGCACTTGATCGATTTGATACAGGTGTGAAAATGTTGTCCACTCCGGCCTCTTCCTCTGGATACAGATAGATCCCTGAGGGAACCTCATCCACTGTCACCCTCCTCTCCCTCTGGTCCTGGGATACAGACTGTTATGATACACATATGTACAAATAAGAGAATGTTTGATGAGGTGCTTTCCTCCTATTGAGATTGGAAATCTGCTCCTACAAAAAACTAAACATTTTCATGATGACATGATAAAGACTTAATCTTAAAATCTGGTGTCAGATTACAACATATGGGTTGCTGTTTTTTTTTTTTCAAACAATAATCATCAAATGTATGTGTTCAAAACTATATATTAAAAATCATATTGGGGTTTGAAACAATAGATATGAGCAACAACTCAATTATCAATAATCCTTAGAGAAATTTCATTTTAAATATTTGTGGCTCTTGGGTTACAACACGTAAGAAGTTCACTGCAGGGCATGACTAACAACACGTTAGTCATGCCCTGCAGTGAACTTCTTTGTTCTCAAACATTATTATGGATCATAGTGCAACTACCCCACTGTATATCAATTAAGTCACATTTATCATATGTGTGTCTCAGGAGTGTGAAGCGTACTGACCCGAGTAAAAGTAGGAGGAGTGTTGCCGTCCTCTGCAGACACAGAGATCCGCCCCCTCTCGTATGCCATGTCAAAGTCTGATCTCAGGCTTTTTTGGATACCTGCAGACAAAACATTGATAATGTCAACAGTCAGTCCACAGACTGCTTTTGTTAGCTGATAACCATGTATCTGAACTCTGAGAAATGATTATGCGTGAATTAAACAAATTAATAGGGAGCAAGTGGTTCAATGTGTAGCAAGTTTTAAAAAACATAAGCATCAGTTTTCATAATCCAGAATAGAAACAACCTGTTGGATATAAACAGTTTCCATATAAAAGCAACTATACTGGGAGGATGAGTCCTAAAAAGGTCAAATAAATGTCTTTTAAAAGGATTAAAATGTTTCTTGAAGCTAGGAGGGATTTTCCTGTGAGACTTTCTGAGACACACCTGTGTTCAATTATGAGAGTATAAGCAAGAGAAGGAATGTACCATGTAAAAAAAAACAAATGTCTGAATCACCTTTCATTCTGAGGCTACAGTGATTTTGGGCACAGGGTTTTAGTTTGACAGGATCAAAACAAATCAAATCTCTGGAACTTCTTTGCCTTAACTGTCACAAACACATGAGCGAATAGAAGTAAACAGACTGCAATTTGCCCTCAGTTCATCGTGTCACACCATGCCTTCCAGGCATGCCCTCACTGCTGGCTATCACGTGACAACATCTGTCATCATAGCCATAAATCTGTCTGTGCCAACTTGCCGCGACCTGAAAATGGTTGGCTTGTCTTTCTAACTGCAACTGTGCTTTATTTGAAAGAGCACAGAGAGCCTGCAGCTACAGTGAGGGTAATAACTGTTTGTGCATGTCCAGGAGGAGCAAATTTAAAAAACCTTAACTTGAAAAAAATGCTTTTAATATGACTGGTGTGAACATGCCCAAAGATCAGTTACATGTACTGTATTGTAGACAGACGTCAGAAGAGCACAGGGGGGTGGTTTAGGGTTCCTCTTTTCAGGCATCTCACCAATGTTTTAATGCACGTACTTTTTCAGAATCGCAAAACGTTTAAATAACGCTCACCCTGATAATTGGTTAAAATGAAAGACCATTAAGAAAACGTTATATCTCAACAAGAGAGAAGTCCCTCACCAGCAATGTCAACCGGCATGGAGATGGTCCTGCTCAGAGTTGGCACTGTTGCACCATCCTTCCCTTGTTCTCCTCCTGTACATACAGAAAACCACAGATGCAGAATTTAACAGCACCCAAACACTGAACTATCACTGGAAAATGGAGAGTCTAGACAGAAAGCAATACATGTATAATTAAGATTCATTTTCTCAACCTCTTTGAGTGACGTGAGCTCTGTGTTCCTGAACAGTACCTGTAGCTTCGCCCTTAATGGCAGCTTCTCTGTGCTCCTCGGTCACTGTCAGGCTGCCAAAGCGCTTGCCATGGCGGACGGGACTGGTGCGAGTCGGGTGAGGGGAGGGAGGTGGCAGACGTGAGGGCTGCATTTCCTATAGGACAAACGCAAGTGGAAAAATGTACGTGTTCATTTGTGAGTGTGTGTGTGTGTGTTTGTGAGATTGTTTGTGTGAGATTGGATGGAGAGACACAGCATTAACATTTGGTGACTCAGATCTTAATAAAAACAGGATGCGTATGTGTACTGGGCTAATGATGCAGAATTCCTGATAAATGCCAAACCACATCACCCCCAGATGTTTGCAAGGGTCTGGTTCACTGTGGGTTGTGTGTGTGTGTGTGTGTGTGTGTGTGTGTGTGTGTGTGTGTGTGCGCGCGCGCGATCAACTCACATGGCTGAAGAGCTCATTGGTGAGCCCCAGGTAGTTGTGCAGGGCGAGGACTGTTACTCTTTGGAGACGAACCATGATAATCTGAACAGAGACAAACCAACAGGAAGTAAGTAATTTGACTCATCAAATGCAAACTGATGACTTCATGGGTGCATGCATTCCAGAAAACTATACATCGGAGCACAACGGAACTCATAGATACACTCACATTGTATATACAGTATATACATACGATTTTTTTTTTTTTAATATCAACAATGTAACTAACACACTCGACTCACCTGTACTACTCGCACCAGGCTCTCAGGGTACTTCTCAAATATAGCGAGGAAGGCCTCGACAGGTAAACGGAGAACAGTGGAAACCTCTGCAGCCCTAGCCAACACCGTTCTATAAGGCTTCTGGTGGCCCTGCACACAAACATCACACAGAATACCTCACAAAACATTCACGTTTTAAGAAGCACTGATGTGGAAGGCTCGCATCTTCTAGGCATTTCTAGAATTAATGTTATGTTTAATCTTAGTCTCAAACAAAAGCAAAATCTTCTCGGTCATCATGTTAAACCCTTTGTTTATTCACATCACACTGATTCCATTCAGTTTATGCAGGATTTCTCACTGGATTAAAACTAAAGATCAACGTACAAGTCATGCGTCTGTCAGGTTGGGTGAGTCAACTGGTGGCTGATGTGAGGTGTGAGGAAGAGGGTGTGGCTCTAACACACTCATATCCAGGAATGTGTCTCATTCATTTTGCATAATGTGTGTGTCCGTGTATTGGGGAAGCAGGTGTGTGTAGAGGTGTGATGCAGCGCACTTGTCTGCCTGTGTGTGTGTGTGTGTGTGTGTGTGTGTGTGTTGCAAGATGTGGGTGTGACCTACTGTGATGACATCCAGGATGCTGAGCAGGCTGTGGACACTGTCTCCTGGGTAAACCTCCTTCACCACACTTTCTTTGCCATCCTGGACAGACAGGAAGAAGACATGAATATCAGTGGATAATGACTTGTATTTATTCAGTGTTCCAAGACTCTCAGTTTCAGAGATACAGATAACACCTGGATAAAAAAAAGGAAAAACATCCTACCCAAATCGCGTTAAATACCATTGAGACTGTCTGTAGGATACTTATTATTATGGTGATTAAGAAATCAACCTTTGCAAACAGCCACATTCCCCTTGTTCCCTAATGAGATTATCTAAGTCAAATGTTAATAGATGCTAATACGCTGTTAAAGCCAGAACTCCCATGGTTAAGCACCTTAGAAGTTTTGCTCCTGTAAGTTTTGAATGCTGCACAATTTGTAGCGTAAATCCTCACACACAGAAACTGTCACATGCACGACAGTCACAGTAAATCAGGATAAATGCGTACCGCTCCAGTAAGGCACAATTCTAGTTTTCCATCCTGGACCACGTAGATGCTGCTGTCAGGCTGGCCTGGCCTGAACACGTACTCCCCTTGTTGGAACTGCACAAACACCATGTGTTTGCAGAGCTCCAGGAAGAGGGGCTTCTCAAAGTGACCCAGCACGCTGCAGTGAAGGACGACACAGAGGTTAGGAAGTTTGTACACACACACAAACAGGTGTGTACAGGTGTGAATCTGGTTTATATATTCAAAAATGCTAGGCTTTTCTTTAAAAAATTTTTTTTCTGTGTTAAGTTCTGTGGAATGCTATTAGCTGAGCTTTATGAGCACATTTAGCTTGGCAACCGCTTCATAATAGAGCCACACATCTCACAGGCATGTCTGTAGAAGTGACGCTAATGTTTCACAGGAGTTGCTTATCAATCATGCAAAGCAGATGTGTAATGTATGAAATGTTTGGGCCTTTAAAAGATTTGGCTTTACACGAGCAGTACATAATAAGGCTGCAACTAATGTCAATTTTCATTATCATTTAATCAATAGATTTTCTGCGCCAGTGACTTAATTTGACTTAAAGTAGATTTTATCGAGTGTGTTTGTGAGCGTCTGTGTGCACATGAGTTTTGACTGGATACACACACAAAAAACCCATATTTTTTCAATATGGCACATTCAGGATGCTGCGTATTAAAAGTCCCAGTGCTGGGGGTGGGAGAACCACTGGAGTAATCAACCAAATGTGGCAGCTTTAGTACATAAAAACACAATTTAAGACCGACCTACCGGACATTTTTGAGCATGTAGAGCACCTCGGAGGGGAGGTGGGAGTTGGCCACATCAAATTCAGTGAGGTCGGCCTCCAGCACTGAGGGAGGGGGCTCCTTAGCCTGCAGAATGGGCACCTCCTTCTTAAAGCGCAGGATCCTGCAGAGCACAAAGACAGGAGGAGAGACGAG
This sequence comes from Sparus aurata, assembly GCF_900880675.1. Taxonomy (NCBI): domain Eukaryota; kingdom Metazoa; phylum Chordata; class Actinopteri; order Spariformes; family Sparidae; genus Sparus; species Sparus aurata. The sequence goes on along the minus strand of NC_044187.1, from coordinate 26,635,496 downwards.
AAGAAGTGATGTGGAGGCGTCTGAACAACCAACACTGAACTGGTCGCGACCGTATTAATAGTTTGGTGCACGTCAGCTTTCTGATGTACTTTTTGGCAATGTTGAGCATCTTCTGCTTCTTCTTTAGGCGTGGCCGAGAGGACGAGGAAGTACCCACCAGGGAAGAGGTAGACTGCGAGACCTGTTGGGAGACATGTTTGTTTGAATGATATTCCTGTGATATTGCACTTGTAGTAGAGAAATGATATGTAACGCAGTGTGAGTCAGAGCCAGCCCATGATAAGTACAGCAGTGATATGCATTCTGACTGTTGAAGTATTTCTTGTCAGCCACACACTCACTTTACGCATGATCTTTCGCCCGTAGAACATGACTTTGTCCCTCTTGCGAAAGCGGTATTTTGGTGCCTCCTGAGCTTCCAGGTCTGTTGAATATAACAGATGACAAATTACCATAGAAATACATGTAAGATCGCATTTCTTACTACTATCATTATTTGTTTTCAGCACATTGGTGAGACGGGGATCTCAGCAGTTACTGACTTCGAAGCTGGATCCTCCGCAAGATGAAGAAGATGAGGATGGCGATAAGGACTATGGCAATGCCCGCACCAATCACCATCCCCACCATCTGAAGAGAAGAGAGCAAAAGAGGTGAGTTTTAGTATTTCATTTTGTAGGGTAAAAGTAATTGTTCTGCACTGAAATTATATTTAATATACTGCATGTAAGGATTTAATTATTTCATCGACTTATCTGTGTTTTCTAAATATTATTTGTGCTAAATCTTATTTCCTGACTTTCTCTTCCAGTGGGCAGATGTGTGGCAGCAATATGATTTCCTGCAGTAGTGACCTAACAGCAGCTGAATGAAAGCAACGGGAACAGGCCAGTGTACCTCAATGAAACTAACCATGCTCGTCTGTAGTTCCTCCTCCACAAACGTCTTGATGTTATCAAACCCGTCCTAACAGAGAAATACAAAATCTTATTTCCTGACTTTCTCTTCCTGTGGGTAGATGTGTGGCAGCAATATGATTTCCTGCAGTAGTGACCTAACAGCAGCTAAATGAAAGCAACGGGAACAGGCCAGTGTACCTCAGTGAAACTAACCATGCTTGTCTGTAGTTCCTCCTCCACAAACGTCTTGATGTTATCAAACCCGTCCTAACAGAGAAATACAAAATTATTAATTCAAGCAAACAACCACAACTTCTACAGGCAGCATGCTAGCTGCTCAGTAGCATACCCACTGGCTGCTACAGTATTTTGAGATTGAAAGACTGTGTGAGTCTGGGCTTGAAGGCTTCAATTCCACTGAAGTGTAATGGAATGTGGGAATAAGGGATTTGCCCTGGAGGCAGGAATGTCTGGTTAATAGTGCCGGGGAAAGAGAGAAGGGGATGAAGATGTAAAATCTTATCTGACCTTCTCCAACTTAAATGTTTAAATCATGTTTTCTGAGCCTTTACTTTAACTTTTCACCCCAAAGCACCACTCTCCCTATGTGCAGGCTGATGATTCCAGATGTGGAGCTTTTGGGATCACAGACTACAATCTGGCACACTGTAAAGCAGGGCTGGATAGTGCAGTAAAGGTCACGTAAGTGAAGTTTTTCAACAAAGGTATTGAGATCCAGAGAATGCATGTAACACTAAATTGAATTAATGTTTAACAGATAAGTTCACCCAAAAAACAAAATTCAGTCATTATCTGCTCACCCCCATGCAAACGCAAAGTGTTGTAGACATGAAGTTTCAAAGTCCACAAAACATTTCTGGAGCTTCACTGCAATTAACAGAATAATGCATAATATGGAGTCCTGCTGCTGTGAGAGGATGTAGCTCCTACAGACAGATGAGGCCCATAGGCTCAAACAAGATGTAATGAAAACTGATGGCCTGGACTTTGGGTGAGGTACAGGGAGACAGGAAGCAGCTAAGAATAAAAGATGCCCAGAAGAGGAGAGCACAAGAACAAGTAGGAAATTACTAATTTCTTATCAAGTGCATTTTCTTCGATTAAACAAACTGCTGTGTAGAGCAAATATATTCATGGCAAGCAGAGCAGCTTTTCCCTCTGGCTTAATTAAAGACATTTATAACTTAAGTTCAGTAATATCAAACTAAACAGCTATTGACTAGTCAATAAGCAGGACTGTCAGCGTAGGGAGTGGAAAGATTCTGGTCAAGATAAGCTTGTTGGTTTTACTGTGTGTGTGTGTGTTTGCTCTCAGATACAGTTCTGTAAGAGCAGAGTAATATGTTTTTAGTGTTCTGGCCAACAGCCAATGAGACTACATGCCTGTTATCAGTAGTTATTGATTAGTGTGTGAGGAGCTAAAGGTTATTTGGCAGTAAAAAGCCAAAGCTGGAAACTGGGAATATTGACAGCGGGGCTGACAGATGGGTGAGCCCATAGGCAGCATGTGCAAAACAGAAATGTGCTTTAGTTGTAGGCTTCAAGTAGGTGCGATTGAGTTTGGAAATCATGTAGTGAGTGTGTTCACGGTGATAACGTGATGGCTCAAATAGAGTGACAATCTGAAAGTGTAACTAAAAAAACAACAGCATTCTCTCCAGTGTACAAAGCTTTTAGTTTGTGTCATAAGCAATGTTTCACATGCTGCTGTGCGAGGGTGTGGTCATGCGTCCTCACATGATAAAGGCAATCGTGGGGATATAAGACACAGCAGAAAAACATTCAAAACAACGCATCTCTACCTTTAAATTAGGATATTTATTTATGTGCCTCCTTAGAATTCTTATTTAGAATTACTCTTTCTCATGTGAAGTTCTGTTATCCAAAGCAAGCCTGATGGGTCTGGACAATGTATTGGGGCTTTGGGTCGAGTTCAAGTGTGCAGCTTTGGGCTAAGGTCTGGGTTTGGTTAGGTTATTTTCAAAGTATAAGAAGAATTGTTTGGCTTGGGGAAAAAGAGAAAGACAGAGAGCATAGTCTGTGTGCTTCATTAGACTGTCAAGTTAATGGTCTGCAACAGAGACAAATAACACAAAATCTTCATTTCAAAGGGAAGTTCAAAATCCCCACTGACTTAGGAAATCATTGTGGGAACATTGTGTCTGCTGATTGTGGTTGTTCGAGCTGTCACGAAGAGCAGCCACATTCATCTGACCAATTTTGGGAAAAGGTCATGTTGAGTTTGGTACTAGTAAAGCAGCAGTTATATATACACACACACACACACACACACACACACACACACACACACACACATTTGTGACAGTGTTTATGTGTATCTAAAGTAGATTTACAATGATTAGTCAATTAATTGATTTGTGGATTGAAATAAATAAATAAAAAAAATTATGGGCAACTATTTGGATTATGGAAGTGGTTAATGTCATGGTTCAAGTAAAAATGTTGCTGGTCTGGCTTCCTCGATGTAAGGTTGTGTCCACGTTCTTTGTCATTTATGACAGAAAATGAAGCTCTCTGGATTTTCCATTGTTGGACAACAAACAGCAACCTGAAGACGTCATTTTGGGCATTATGAGCATTCGTCACAATTTTTTTTTTACATTTTATAAACCAAAGGATTAATTCATTGTTAAAGGTAATGCAAGTTTCAGCTTCAGTTTTAAGCAGACTCTCTACAAAACTCTGATTTAGAGATGCATTTACTGTACATGTATGTGCGTTTTGTTGTTCATCATTATGCAAATACAGTGAACAAACCAACCTCGCCAACATCGGGGATGTCTCCTTGGACCTCTTGTTCCGAGGTACTCTGTCCCATTGTAACCCTGTTTCTTCATAGGGATGGTCCATCAACGGCCACTGGAAACAAAAACACACATGCAAACTACTCTTTTAATGGAGGACATTTTTACATGCTATATTAGGAACAGCACAGGTGTGTATCTGGAAATCAATGAAGGCTAATTTCCATTTAGTCGCTTCTGCTACTGTCAGGCTGTTATGGTTTACAGGAACATTTGAGTAGAGAGGAGCCTTTGTTAATGTTATTAGTACCACTTGTGCTTTTCTTACTATGACAAATTTAAAATATCTGCTATGAAAATGTCTATCAAGACAGAAATGTATCCCTGACTTCACAGCTGCATCAATGGAAAAATGCTACTTGTAACTTGACGTCATGAAACATTCACTCACACACACACCTCGGCAAAGTTTCATTGTGTGGCTGCTGCCCAACATCTGCTTTTGAGGCCTTTTCTCATTTCCTGTGACCCACAGAATTACATCCACACAGCTTTTAACCCCATCAGTGTCTTATTGTTGCAATGGACACACATGCACACAAACAAACTCTAAATAGATCCAAGCTGCTTCAAAGACAGTAAGGAAGAATTCGCAACTGTTGTTAAACATGAGAGAGAATATGAAGTTGTTAGCAGACAGTCTTGCCTCGGGGCAAAGAGTTTTGAAAGTCTCCATTTATGTTCTTAATCTGGTCTGGTTGTAAAACACATATTTAATCTCTCCTTAAAATTACTGTGACTGAGTACTAGAATCAGAGACGGATCAAATTATCGCATCCTACAGCAGTTCGCTGCAGAGGACACAGATACAGGCTTTGTCTGTGTCACACACCCACACACTCACACACACACACACACACACACACACACACACACACAGCAGGGTATCTAGATCAGATAAAAACCTATCCAGATGGTAACCCCTTCCCCTTTTTTTAACATCCAATCCATCAATCCCGCTCCATTCACATTATGAGATGATCTTCTTTCTGTCCCAATTACTTGGCAACACTTGCATTTGGGAGTAAGAGAGATCACTTGAGGTAGCACAACAACAAAATAAAAAGTTGCGAGTATAGTTTCGGGATTACATTTCTTCTTGTCTTAAAATTTGTAAGCACATTAATGTTATCATGCTTGAGCGATTCTTTTGGTTTCATTTAGTATACATTTTCCATTAGTGGACAGATAAGTTTTTGAATCTTGAAAATTCAACTACTCACCTAAATGCTGCCACTGCAAAGAAACAGACACATACACACATGGTGATATTTCTCCTACTCTCGTTGCCCCCTTTTTTTTTTTACAGGAATCTAACCGTCCACTTTCACTGGGAGTCGCCCAGCTGGTCACTGAGCTGCTGCACCGAAGCAATAATTCCTAAAGTTCATCGAGGCAGGCTACATACCACCTCGCTGCCCACATCTGCCAGTACAGACTGATTCAGCTGACACAGCCGTGTGTGTACAGTGGCTGGGACAACAAGCTTCATTCACTGTCTATGGACAAATAAACAGCTATGCTAGCTTAGCTTGCTGATGCTCACCGATTTCCCATTCCCACCCTGCAGAAAGTGAGGCTGGAGGGAAAACAAGCTGACTGACAACAGGGACTCTACGTTTGCTGAGGGCATACAAAGTAGGCTACAGCACTTGCATGAAGAAGCTTTTAAAACAAGCGAGCGTCTCATGGCTAATTGCCAAACCCTGAAGACCATTAGAGAAAAGGCATTAACATAACCATAGGATAGACTACAAATAGGCCTCTGGCTCTGTGTCCCGAGTATTTATCTAAAAGATTTGAATGTGTTTCAATCATATCATACTGATAGATAATGAGTAAAAAATTACTGATTGCCATTTCCTTTGACAATACACTGTGATGAAACTGATCCAGTATTATCAATCAGGTTAGTCTAGTTGAATACTGCTGTTGAAAAAACAAACACAAACAAAACTTTTTTTTTTAATTATAATCAGTAAATGGGTTCAAACTAACATTCAGACTTTGGAGCTGAACTTGTCCTTGGCACTAGCAAGACTATTGCCGGCCCTGCCTCTCAGTTTTTGTTTTTAAAGTTGAAGATAAAAAACAAAACAAAGTCGATGAAGTCAATTGATCAAAATAGGATCGTCTAGCCTACATACAAAGTAACAACAGAGGCTGACATCAGCTGCATCTTTCGTCTGATGCATTTCCTGCTTAATCTAAAGCATCAGTGGCTGGGAGGGGGTGGCTGTGCTGCTGCACGGCTGAAATTCAGTCATTGAAAGGTTGAGGATGGAGTGTCACGTTACATGAAGTAACCCTGTGAGGCACAAACCAACCACAGAACAGGATGCCTGGTGTGACGGACACACTGTTATCTCTCAAATGAAAATCTTCAGCACCTGTTTTTGAACATGAAAATGTTTCTACAAAACCAACATTTAATCCTCCAATATTCATATTTATTTATATGTATGAGGAGAGTTTTCATTTTTAAAAGAATTCAAAATGCTGCGTGCAATGATTGAGGGTGTCAGTGAATGGATATTTGTGTTAAACACCTTCAGCTGATTGGATACATGTCTGTCAATCTTTCACAGTGTGAAATCAACGCTACCCATCTGGATTTACTCATTTGTTGTTTTTTGGCAGGTTATCTTTTATCCTAAAATTCGCCTTTTCAATAAACCGAGCCCAGCTCTGCTGAGTTGTGGATGTGACAGTGCTGAAAAACAGTTGGTACTCTCTAATCTCGGGCAGCAATCTCTGTGCCAATGCTTTCATCATTCTCGTTGGGAAGGTTGACCAATACTTGTTGCAACACATGACACTTTGCTTCTGATTGTCTCTACATGGGCTCGTGTGTGGTAATAACACTGTAAGAAAAGCAGAGGCCTGCTATACCCCTTGGGACGAGGCAGTGGTAAACCTCTAGCCTCCTAGCCGTGCCTCCCTCCATGCAGGCCTACTCCCATTGTTCTATATCAACAATGAGGCTAGTGTTGACTCCACTGTCCAGGGGCAGACCTGGGCCGACTACTAACACAACCATGTCTGTGTTCACCTAACACAATACACCCTCTAGTCTGGGACATGACATTCACAATAACAAGCCAGTAAGCGTGTATGAATCCATCATTTGGATGATGCGTTGTTGTTGGAAACACTGCAAAATGCTGGGACTCTGCACTGCATCCATATTTGAATGAGATTTGAATAACAGTGGAACAGAAACCACATGTGCCACTCTCAAACTTACACCAGCCACCTTTAGCTGGTCTGTCACCCTCGACCCTAGAAGTCACGCCAAACATACATTTCACTTTCACACTATACCTTTGTGGAAATACGTCTTAAATCTTGAGCAAACGGGACCTTACAGGGACATAAATAACATTAGTCCTCGTGCAAACAGCAGCAAAAGTACTGACCAAGGTGAACTCAGAGGGCGACATCAGCTCATATTTCCCTCCAGCCAAAATAGTTTTGCATCATTTTACACCCACAGAGGTGTTACCTTACTGTCCTCTCGTAAAGACCCTTCGCAGGATTGTTTTAGTTATGTTGTAAACACACGAAGCCGACGGCGGGAAACAGTTTGACAGAATGCTTAAAAGTGTAGTTTTTCTCTTACAATAAACCTCAAGCTCGTCTGAAACGCAGCCAGTTCACACCAGTAGAGGGTGTTTTGACGCAGTGGTGTACCGTCAGCTAGCTAGCAGTCACATGAAGCCAGTAGGGTGATTGTAGCTCAATAGATACAGTCAGGCCTTATTGTTTATGTTCGGACGAGTGTAAAGTGATTGCTTTCTTCTGCGGGAATCATTACGCGATCTGGGTGATGCAACTGTTGGCGTTTTGGCTACATTTGTGGGGTTGAAAACGGCAGAATGAAACCTTTTTCCAGCCTCCAGTGAAGAGGGCACCTGGCTGACTATCCCATCATAACGTAATCTCTTCTGGCTAACGCTGTCACTGGATAGCGCTAGCTAGCCTCCTACCGATGCTACCGATAGTGGTCTGCTCTGGTCCTCATCACTGATGGCTACACTCCAAATAATCATTAATGATCAAATGTAAAGTTTTCGTATGATTGTTGTCTTCCCTTAATGACCTCCACAGGCGCAGTCTGACAGAGATTCACCGTTATTTACACACTTGAGCGGATAGCTCCTGTTTCCGACACTCGTTACTCACCAACGCTAAAGAAAAACCCCCCTGTAAATCACACAAATCCTGAGCTGAAACGCATCATACAGAAAACATGTCATTAAATAACACATAGGTTATTATAGAAGGTGTTTACCTGAGCTGATGGACTCCCGTCAATCGTCACTGACTGTCAAATAACACACAACGGAAATCAGCTTTCATGAAACCCCTCCTGTTTACTTCACCCGGAACTATAGCCAATCAATAACTCAGATGCTGTAACGATGGGCCAATCAAAATGCAAAGCTGGGGCGAAGGCCAGCTGTCCCGCCCACTTCTATGTAAATAAATTGCCGGTGTCCAATCATTATTGAGGGACACATCCAGTGGATCCATGATTGGATATCATAAGAAATGATTGACATACAGTACCAACAAATGAACTTTAGACGGTTTCAAACGGGACTCCACATGGAAAACTTTGGAGATTAGTAAATATTTGATTTACAATACACTATATGCTAATGTACAATATAGGTCTCAGCACTGATTAAAGTCATGACGTCAAACATATCATTTACCAAACCTCTTATGCTCTGTTGTGGCTCAGGAAGGCCGATAATCGAATCAGGAACAGTTCTCTTTTGACCTGGTGGCCACAGAAGCACAGTAACTTTGGCACCAAATACTAATCCAAGAGGAAAATAGACCAATTATAACATCATATTGTATCTCAAAAATAATACAAATTTTGACTGCCAAGCTTATCTTTCGAAGTTAAACTAAAGCAGCATTGCCCCCTGGTGGACAGTACCTACATTGTCACAAGTTGCCTTTATTTTGCCCAGATTTCTAAACCACTCAGTCTCCTTTTCTGTTCAGATGATTAACAAATAAGGACATCAAACATTTTTCTTTTTAAAATACATAATTTTATTGCGAGGTAAATGTCCAGTATCAGGATTACAGATCGGCAATGGGCTTGTTGGGCCAGTAGGGGTTTTTGACCTTGTCCAACTTGGTCTCGGGGAAGGTGTCGTTGAGGTCCTCGATGGTCATCTGATCGAAGGGGATCATGTTCTGGAACTTGGACAACTGAGACCACATACAAAAGGAACAGGGAGTGAGAGACAAAAAATAAATGGTGACAACATAAATAAAGACTTCCTGAAGTCGCCATGAAGTGTTTTAGCAAGTCTCACCTGTGCCTCATAACCAGCAATGCGGGCCTTAGATCCTTCAATGTAGGCTGCTGCACTTTTGTTCTGTTAGAGAAAAGTAAAATAATTGAAAGTAGTTTTGGTTGTTACAGTAAAAAGTCAACCCATTTGACAATAGCACAGTTAAGCTGAAATTCATGGATGCAACATGGATTCATTAGATGTAATCACTTACAGATTCAGCTTCCTGTGCGCTGATGGCACTCGTCTGTGTGTCAACAGGCTCTGGGATCTGCAGGGCTTGGAACTGTGTGTAGGAGGGACATCTATGATTTACCAGTGTAACACAATCCAACAAATGTTCAACAACTCCAAAATGGGACTCGCATTAGCACTGCAACCCTCAGGTTTTTCAGACAAAAAGGAAATTCAAAATATCCTGAAAGGGACAACTTTTGACTGGTCAGTTAGATTATACAGCCTCTACAGATGACTCCATGTATTTATGCTCAATTTAATTCACAGGCCTCCTACAGTTTAAGTGAAAGATGCTATGTAGGGCAGTGGCGGTTCTGGACCAGTTTTAATATGGGGTCCAGGTTGGGGCTGGCTTTTTTGTTAGAGGGGCACATACAACCCGGGAAACAAAGACAAATGCCTCATTCTGACACAGGATAAATGAGAGTTAAAACACTGTTTACAACTTCAACATTTTTAATTAGGTAGTAAACTGCTGAGACATTTAATTCTTCCCCCGCCCCCCGAACTGCCACTGATGTAGGGTGAGAGGAGATATTTCAATCTACATATTATGGACTGACTGAATATTGGTCATGACACGTTCAATAAGCCAATTGAGTTAACTCACCTTCTTCTCAAAGTCATCAACCATGCCAGCTTTGGCCACTGCGCCCCTGTAATAACTCCAGTCAATGGCTGCAGGAGTCTCTGGCAGGGAAGTTAGTCTGGTATAAATAGAGAAGATGGGGTTTAAGAAATGAGAATGAAGGTACAGCGAAAAAGAATCTAGTCAGTAGAAAAATATAATAGTGATGAGCAAATATGTTCATTAGATTAAAATGTAAAAAGATGAACAAAAGGAAACAAATGCAAGTAATTACCAAATGCAATTAGCAATGAGGACTAGGGGTGTCAACGTCTACACGTGTAAACGGGTACACGGATAACAAATCATAACCGTTTAGAAAAATCAATAACCGTTTACACGTCTTTTTTTTCCTCCTCCTCCTCGTTCATTTCTCATCAATATATACTATTCAGGGTTTCCTCTACATGTAATTTACTGTGGCGCACCGCCACGGCAAAATAAAAGCCGCCAAACCTTAAAAATTCAGGCATAAATTAATCTAGTGGAAATATTTTACCGTCGTCTTCCACCACAGTCTTTGACGTTAACTAGCATGTTGGATATTTAGCTTGATAATTGGCTAGAGGATTAAAATGGTCACTTAGAGCAGAGTCCTGCACGGGTCACCGCATCCGACCCGTTTTCCGACAGTAGCACAGATTACATTCCGTACCAGAGCCGACCCGCTATAAATTGATACCGACGGCCGAAGGAAAATTGGACGGACGCAATTTTTAAAAGTGAAAGTAAGATAATGTTGCCTGAAGGCTTCAGATAATAACATTAACTAACTATACAATTAAATGTTCCCACTAGCGCAGTTATCCGCATACATAATAGATGAATGGGGCACAATGTTACGATGATATAAAAAAAAAAAAAAAAAAACCCCCGCAGCCACAGCCAGTGTCGCGTCACCTCACTTCAAGTTGACTGGGGGACACGATGGCGGCGGTCAACAAGCGGAGCACTGTGTGTTTTTTGAACAAACTGCCAGTGGAAATCAAGTTGAGTGTAGGCTATGTCAGGCAAAGTTGGCTTACAACAACAGCACGGGATCCATGCTAAACCACCTGCGATGGAAACACCCGAACAAGTTGGAGGGAGAGACTGCTGCTGGCATCGGTGCTACCACAACTGCGATAGAAAGAGATCATAAATCTCCGACGTGTAACCGGTTACACGTCGGTTAGAAGCCCCGTTTACACGTGTAGAAAAAATTGTAAACGTTGACACCCCTAATGAGGACCTGTTAAAAGCATTAAAGAAGCTAAGAATTAAATGACTGGCACACTGATTTAACAGTTTTAGACCGCAAATTAGATTTTTTTTTGTTTTCAAAACATCTCATAATAACCTTAATAGCCAAATTATGTTTCAGAAATGTTCACACATAATGTTAAGAATGAAATACTGGCTTAAGCCCTGATGTGTAAATAAAAAAGGAACATCCACACATAAGGAACTGCATTATGTTCCTATAGATCTTAGGATGCAGGATGTCTTGCATGCATTTACATGCAATTCTCTTTCCAGCGCCTTGCAGAGCTTCTCACAAACGGTGAGCAGAGGACACTTCAGCTCGGTATCACCTACACCACTCTCTCACAGCATGGAAGATAACTTCACAGTAGGGACACTGAATCTTCCCTCACATTGACACCGTTTTGCTTAAAAGCAGGACAACACATCAATGAATGAAGTTCTGTACTACAAGACAGAAGTTGAGATTGAAGGCGACTTTCTAAGCCTGTTGTCTGTGTGAAACTAACTTGGCAGCGATGGCATCACTGCGAGTCTTCAGTGCATTGAACATGGCCCTCTGGTTGGGTGGAACGCGCTCAGCAAACGCCACCCAATCAAGGGCCTTCAGGGCTACACGACGGCCTGACATCCTGACTCTCTGAAAGGTAGAAGAAAATCTTTTTAGTCCAGAAACTTTTCATTACAAGACCTCAAGCACCAGCATATCTAATACATTTCACTGACTTGACTTCTACTATCATTATTGATGATTATTGTTATGATGATTACTAATATTATTGTACGTTCAGCATTATTAATATTCACATCTCTGTTAGTACTGCTGTGGTCGCTGTATCGCCACTCCTCCCATCTCTCCCACTGCTTCTCCCCCATCTTGTCCTCCTCTCCCCCAAGTTTATGGTTATTTTGAATGATGTAGCTGCTGATTAATTGTTTTGCGTTACTTTGAAGTGTTTCTAATATTTCATCTACTCCACTTGGATCAGTGAGGTTTGACTAAATATTTGAAAACCCTAACCCAATAATGCCTAAATACAGCTTCCTAAAATACCTGAAGGTTTTATCAACGACTCTTTAAGGCCGTTTCAACGCAAATTGAACATGTGACCTTCATGACGGTAGAATTTATTACATGGCATTCTATAAGACAACATTAGTCCAGGTAGGTGCATCCAATTACCTGGATACTGACTGTATGTGTACAGTTATATGGCACCAGCATTTTAAGGACCATGCGTTCTTGTATGGTAGGTGTAGTAATGGCGGCCTACTTTGCATTGACATTGCAGTGTAATTTATACTACAAGCTGCTGATAGAATGGTTTCATGTGTATTTAACCTAATTAAATTTCTTTTATTAAAACACGGAGCAAAGTAGTAGCCATGTCACAGACATATACGTGTTTCCTACAGACTTAATGCACAACGCGATGTCAAAATGCAGTTACTCAATGCAGTGCACCAAGTTCCCATGTAATGGTTTACTCCAGGGTCTGTGTCTCAGGAATATCATACAATTATGTTAAACTTTGCTGACAATGAACATTCAATGCAGATAGACACTTAAGTTAGCTGTTCGCCATCAATGCAATTTAACGCCAACTGTAACGCTAGTTTTAATTAACATTGCGAATAAAGAGCGTCCGACTGCATGAGCTAGTAAATCTAGAGCATGTTTTTAATAACTAACGGATCATAAAAAATTGTAAAAACACACTTCAGACGAGAGACAAACAATGACAGAGGGCCCTTGACATGTTCTTCTGTTAAGTCGCCCAGCAGATCAAGCTAACGGTAGCTAGCTCTGTTAGCCTGCTAGCCAAGGTCAGAGAAGCCTCTATGTGACCGAAGGATTTTAACAAAACACCGACTGAACGTCGCGTTTGCTTGTGCAGACTCGCACACAATGATACTTGAGTCCGCTGCAAAAGTAATTGCTGAAACAGATTTCCATTAGATGTTCTTTCATTCAGTAAGCCGCTCAGCTAATGTACTCACCTCGCTGTCCGATAGTGTTGACTGTGACAGAGCGGAGCAGCGGAACTGCTTCTTCTTCATCGGGAGCAGGAGCAGCGGGGAGCTGCGCCCACCACCGCCCCCTGCTGGACGGGCCGAGTGCAGCGACTCACACCGCCTTCACTTGTTCGTCAAAAGCTCATTGAGACCATCTGCACTATATCTTTATAACTATACGATATCTTAGCCTGCAGTATATCTGTATCTTTAATTGGGGAACTGTAAATATACCAAAGTCAACTTTAAATCGTGTTCCCGTAATTTTATTTAGGCTATAAAGGCGACACAGGCTCCCTTCTGTTGGAGAACAAGAACAAAAGAGCGTGGAAATGAAAATTGGAGGATGGGGGAAAAAAGATACATAGATATATATGTATATATTTTTGACATAACTCGCGTTAACATTAGTTTATATAGGCATAGTTAGGCAGCATTATTGTATAGCATTTCACCCACTGGTACAGAGTGACAGGCTACTACAAGGTGTGACCTAAAGTGTGCCAAACAATAGGTTAATATTAAAAAATAGATCCATTAACATCACGTTCAAAAAATGTTTTGTGTTCTCCGTAACATGTGCTCATTTTGCAAGACTTCTGAAACTGTTGTGGGCATGATGAGAATAAGCAGGTGGATATCGGTATTGAGGTGGACATTAACTACTTATAGCCTATTTATCATTGCAGCTGCTCTGAACGGTTTATTTTTCTTTACTGGAAATATTTTCTACTTGGAGTACAGTCCTATGTATAGTCTTTCAGGTGCCCGTTATGCACGTTACACGCATTAACGTTGATTTTTAACTCTTTTGAAACGACGAGATGTGTTCATTTAAAATAAAGGCCATTACGCACACAGGTTAAAACTTAAAAAAATAAATGCAAACACTGATGTGTGAAGTGCCAAAGGAGAAACACAAAGTTTTGTTTGTTCCAGATGATTTTTTTTCAACGTTAACTTATTGTACGTCTGCACGCAATTTTGGATTAAAATGTATTGATAAAAAATTAGGTTAATGGAAAATCTACGTAATTATTGGGCCAGTTTCAAATTAGATGATTCTAATAATCACATAGCCCGGGCGAAGTGGTTTTGGCAACAATGGCCGATATTTGACATGTTTACCAAAAAGCAGTTTCCATACAAATTAAATACAATTAAATCAATTAATCTTTGATAAAGTCCTGTTTCTGGGAGGAGCACTTTATCTAAACTCAGTCATCAGACTTATATGCATATTTAAACAAAAAAACAAACAAAAACAAAAAAACACTGGAGAATGATGCAAAACAGAGCAGCCACTTTCAGGTCTTGTATAATGTTTATTTACTAAAAAATCAGTTTTTACAAGTAACTGAACATTTAGATAGAGTGATGTATGTACACAGTACAGATACAAAGATATTCAATAAATACCACTTCTCCTGCCGCTCCTCAGGCGAGGCTGCAGGGCTTTATGAACACTACACATTTTATTTACATTTACAGCAAAATTCCTCAGACAAAAAAACAAAAACAAAAAAAACAACCCAACAAACTATTATTACTCCCGTAAAGGCCACGTTGTGAGAGTTTTAAAAAGATCTAATACAAGAGTTTTTCTAAAATATAATTTTGCTCCACGTTTACAAAATGTTGAAGTCGTGACAAGAGCCGCTGTGAGGGAATAACAAATATTCAAACGGCAACTCTAAGAGAAAACCTGCAGTCTGAGCAGAAACAGTCAACGCGGATTGAGGAGAAATACTTCAAGTGATACACTGGTCTTAAGGCACTGACACCGTTTAAGTACTTTTCTGTTGCTTTTAAACATTTCGTCCTCCGCCTCAGTCTATCGCTGCCTGGACACTGTGAATGTCCCTTTTCTCAAACGGTTGCGAGGCGCGGTGGACGGACTGGAATGAGATATTTAAGGCATGTCGTTTAAAAAAAAAAAAAAAACCCTGACATTTGCTTTTGGAGTATTGCCTAAGTAATTCAGGCCTGTGAATCCACAATCCACAGAACTGAAAGCTGTCAAGCAAGAGGACACTGAGTCCAATTACGCACGCGATTATGTATTCAAAATGTGTCCCGATTTTTTTTTATCCTGGAGGTCAGAAAGCTTCTCTCCAAACCTGAAAACATAAAATGTTTCCCGAGATGTAGAAAAGCTCATCATCCTCGCTCGCAAGTGTATTGCAACCATGACAGAAGACATTTTTCTTTTTAAAAACACACACACATGCACACGCTGTAATACTAAGACAAATAGTACATCCCATAAGTGACGGGTCCACTGAACAGTCCTGGGACCGGCAGACTGGGCCTCGGGAAGGCGCTCGACGGGCCCCATGTCGGGGACCCCATGTGCGCTCCGAGGGGGAACGGTAGCGCGAAGGCGGGCAGGACGGGCTTCGAGGCCAGTTTGAACTTCTCCAGCTCGGCCTCCTGCAGTCTCTTGGCTTTCGCTCTCCTGTTCTGAAACCATATTTTGACCTGGGTCTCCGTCAGGTTGAGAGAGTTGGAGAACTCGGCTCTCTCGGCGATGGAGAGGTACTGCTTCTGGCGAAACTTGCGCTCCAGCGCCAGCAGCTGGGAGGTAGTGAAGGGCGTGCGAGGTTTCCTGTTGTTTTTGTGTTTCCTTAAAGTACACTGAGTTGGACTGGAGCTCCCTGTTAGAGGAAAAATGACAGAGGAGAAACACCCGAGGTGAGATTAAATTGAAATTTATTTGTTGTCTCGGGAAATCTCGATCGTGGCCGCAGGTGAACATTTGAGCCTTTAACATTAAATGAAAACACAACCATGACGCAGCAAGTAAACACACACTATATAAAGGTTTTACTGTATTTTTGTTGACAAAAAAACCTAAAAACTTTTGTTTCTGTCAGCATCACAAACATTCTGTTGATCAAACATTAATTGTGGAGTTTAATCAGCTGACTCTGATTTTTATATTTGACTCCATATATGACCTGAATATATATTAAGACATACAACAAAGAGCCAATACAGCAGTCAAATGTGTGCTTCAGCGGCACTTAGACGTCATTTATCTGCTGTTTTTGAGACTTAACAAAAAGCAAAATGCCAGAAATACATTTACGCACAGTCTGCAGAGATACACGCAATACTAATATCCCCATGAAACAACAAATAAAATATAATCTAGCGCAAAGATAACCCAACAACACTTGATATTCTTATTCTATCGACAGTAGATCATGAATAAACGCAGTGTGTTTCAGAGTTCAGAACAGCAGAGGGACGGACTTACGAGGCGGAGTGGAAAACGAGGACGTCTGGAACCAAGTGCTCTGATCTTTCTCACAACACTGCGGACTGTCCTCGCAGGAACTACTGGAAACACCCTGCGAGCTCTCCGCGGAAACTTTCCTCTCCGCGTAAAGAGTCCTTGGAGAGAACTGCGCGCCGCCCTGCCCGGCCGCGGGCTGCGGCAGGACCAGAGCTAAATCTGACGGGGGGTAAGAAGTCCGACAGGTGGTCTTCTTGGAAATCAACGACTCGACGCTAAACGGGAGGCTGCTCCGCTGGAGTTTGTATCCTTTCTCGGTGGTCATGTCTTTAGGCTGAGCCTCCTCTTCCTCCGTATCCGTCTCCTCTTTTTGATGAAGCTGTTTGGCGTCCTGGGACGGAGACCCCTGCACAGGATTCATCATGATACAGGGGGATGGGGCCATGCACCTCCGTGTGGCCCGTTCAGAGGAATGGAGTCGCTGAGGTGTACACTGTCCAATGTGCTTCTCTGCGCTGTCAGCGGTGCCCGGTAGCTTTTACGCGCTGTACGGGGTCGTCTATAAAAGGACAGGGGCTGGTCCCCCTCCCCGCGCGCACCAATCAGCTCCCCACGTTGGCCCTGTGACGTCTCCGAGTGCGGTTTTGATTGGCCCGCCGCCTTCCAAGGGAACATCAAGAGGCCTTTGAAAGGAAGGAGAAGTTAATCATACAGACCCCATGCGGTGCGGGACCATTGATGGCCCTCACAAAGTAGCTTAGACCAATTTTAGCGCAATTAACCAGTGGGGAGGACTCTCTTGACCATTTACATCCATTAGCCGACCACTCCATCGGTGCTATTCACTGAATTATTCTGCTACCGTAAAGCTGAGCAGGATCTAAAGAGTCTCATGTCGATATCAAAGTGGTGCCTTTTCAAAGAAGAAGAAGAAGGAATATATACTAAATCCGCAGATTTTTAACACAGCGCGCCAAACCAATGAATGAATTAAATTAAATTCACAAAACAGCTGGAATAAAGTCATTCAAATAATAAAAACGAGTGCAAAACAAAAAAATAAAATAAAGCGAGGGCGGAATAAGAAAAGGTGCGCAGCCACCACGGTAGAAATTGATTAGGTATGAGTGTTGGTCACACAGCATTACAGCAATTTAAGGCCTGTCATGAGCTCCTCTCGCTTCACAATGGCCTCAGTTGAGAAGCAACAGGCGTTTTCTTTCTCCAGGTCATACTATTTAATAAGCCAGACAAGTTGTGTTTTGCGAGGCGCCAGGCTCGGCGGGATCAAAAAGGAAGATACCTCGGGGAGAAAAAGGCAACAGTTAACTCCACTTAACCAATTGTCCTCCGAATATTTCATAGTCCTCTGCACGGAGCTGCGAGCAGGCAGCTGACAGTTAACTGTTTCACGTCTACTCGGGTGAGAGGCGAGGGCTTCATCCCGACATGTTTCATTAAAGTCATCATGGACTTTACACCAGGTGAAAAGCCTTCTGATGTGAATTTGATAGAAAGAATTGTGGGATGTTTCCTGTGCTCAGATGCCTTTATTTATTTCAGGTGATATGTCTGACAAGCATTGCTAAATTAAAGTCAGAAGTGAAAGTCTTGCATTTAAGTTTTAATTTCAGTAAGAGAAACAAACTGCCATTGTGGACCAGGAAAATGAAGTTAAAAAAGCACTCATTATGCAGAATAGCCCGGTTCAGAGCGTCTTGTCGTTATTGGATCATTATTACATCTGTGTGATGTGAACCTTTACCAGCGTTTAACAATTAGAGTTGGTCAGATTAAAGCTACAGTAATCATATTTTAGAGGCTTGTTTTATGTTTTAATCTGCAAAGCAACCAAAAACTAAGACACAAATATTTGAATCAAATGTACAATATTTGCTTTTGAGGTGTGGTGAAGTAGGTACTCAATTACTTTTCACCTTTGGAAGCTGTCTTTTTTTTCTTCTCTCTTCTCTATCACATAATAGTCACTTCCCCCCTGAGCAGCTCACTGCGTTGCTTCCTGGGACGTAAACACCCCTAAACTTCATACCGTCTTTAATCTAAATTCTTCCTTTTCAGCACGTCTGAGCTGACATCTCATTAAAAGTGTCAGCAGCACACCGTGGCCTCCTGGACACCATTAGTCCGGCCCAACCCAGGACCCCACTGAGAGCTCCAGATATACTATGGTGTTTATACGGTTAAGAAGTTATCAAGAGAGATGGATTGATCAGTTACAACATCTTTCACTCCACCTAATTACTTTACAAGTCCTCCTGCTTAATAGCTTAATCCCATGAAATAAGGAATAATTAACCTTTTGGACTCATATTGTAATTACAAGTAGTTAACTGGATTCTTGCTGTTGTTTCCTAAAAAAAAACCCCCCAAAAAAACAACATAAAATAAAAGAACTCCTGATTGACACAATTCAGCGGCGGCCTCCTGAAAGCCCTCAGGTGCAAAGAACCATTTAGCCCTCATCAGGTGAGAGGCACAACTTTGTTTGACGATTCAACTTGAGTAAATCCTGATGTTGAGCCGGCTCCTTCGTTTTCTATCTGACAAAGCCGGCCCTCTGTCTCCTCGCACACCGGGGGCCTCTCGTCACCCAGCTGGTTTGGGTTTAAATCCCAGCGACCGTGTACCCTTCCCTCTATCTCATCTCCGCAGTGTCGTGCAAGAGGGGGATGAGAGCCGGCGCGCGGAGCACACGGACTCATACAGAGGTTCATCCGATCCAGGTACACCCAGAGATAAATCTACACAAGAAGTGCACTTACCTCTCCTCCCCTGGTGTTTGGCCCAGTGTATTTAGCTTCGGGCCCCCTCTCCCCTACCCCAAAAGACATTTCTGTAACAGCATGCAGGCGAGTGAACTGTGTCAGAAGGTGTTAGTGAGTTTGAAAGCAGATCCGTCCTTCAAGGTTGGCGCGAGCTCGATGGGAAGCACTTTCCCCTCAGCCGGCACCAGAAATGAAAACTTCTTTACGTGTACATGCGGGGGTCGTTTTCAGTACTCTCATGCTTCGATGAAACCACTTAACCAGTTCATAAAGTGCAAGGGCCAAGTGAGAGAACAATTTTATAGCGCGTTCGCGCACTCCTCAGATGGTCCCTTTTCCAAATGTTTTGGTAGTCATTCTGCCAACTTCGCCGTGATCTTGAGCTTCTAACAACATGGGCGCTACAGTGAAGAAGTGTTGTAGTTTATTGCTTCGCCTGACTTGTTTTCAGGGGTAACGCTGATAACTTTCATAACTACGCCTCTCGTTTACGACCTAATAACATCTTACAAAAAATTGATATGCAGTAGGTAAATTGATTAAAAAAAGCGTCTAACCATCAGCCAAACATTGACTTTTGTCGGCCATGTTTCTGCCAGCCTGTTATCACTGACATGGCATAGAGTGGCATAAAGGGCGAGAAAAGTCTGAGTCAGAGGGTAGGTGGGGTGGTTAGATGGGTCATACACTGGACTCTCCCTCCAGAGACTGGGCTTCACTTTCTGTCCATGACATTTGTTCTTAAGTTTTGTTAGGTAGATAAGTTAACTTATGTAAATCACACAACTTACATTATGTGAGTGACACACTTATGTTACATTGCATAATGTCACATCACGTAACACTTACCCAAGTTACGAAACTGATTTTAGTTAATTTAACCCAAAGCACGATCTTTTCCTTAACCTATTAAAATCATTTTTTACGCCGAAACTAAAAAAAAACCCCAGTTGTTTAATAACAGTCGAAAGGTCATATACCATAACACTTGATGGTCAGCAGGCTTTATTTTAAGAGTCTAACCGGATGTTACTTAATACATATTTTTACTTCCCTGACCTTGGAACTGATGCTAGAGCGGTAGGTAGGCTGTCATAGTTTGACGGCTACTGACCAAGCTGCTGAATGTGACAAGTTGGGAGTGAGAACGTGTTGGTTTCTGTAAAATATGACGTCAAAGTTGCATACCAAAGTTCTTGCTGACTTTCGGAGATCTAAAGCGCATTTCATTTTCCAGGTAAAAGACGATCCAGTCGATACTGGACTCTTCAGGTGCAGCACCAGCTGATGAACCAGACATTGTGGGAGTCCATACGACATAGTGTCTGCCCTCCATCAACAATGTGTGAATTCCCTGCTGCATTGAGGCCCTCCGACAAACAAACATATCATTTAGAGGAGTGAGCGAGATGTGGAACCCAATCCCTGTGAGATGTGTCGACAGTGGCACAAAGACCTGCAGCTACAGGCCTCAACGAGATGGACACTTTGCCGATATGACGGCGCAGAGCAGATGAGGACAAGCGAGTGCGTCCCGACGCAGCGCTATCACTCCGCTCTCACTTTTCTTGTGAAACAGCAGGGGGAGAGTGGTATATTGTGCTGAAGCCGTTTGCCTCAAGTGATCAGATGTTAGACGTAGGAGATAAACATTTCTGCATGAAATAGAGGTAATTATCTACATTTCTGTGTAATTTTAAGCTTTCTTTCTCTGTCGACACCTCGACTCGTTTGCCTGCCTCGCATAAGGTGACCAGCATGGCGCTCTCCGTTTAACAACAGTTAAAATAGCTGTTCTTACGGTTGCTCAACGCTGTGGAAAAATATCTTGACCTTTCATTTGACTTAACAAGTTGATCCAATCCACATCAGACCGGCTTCAATCCTGCACTTAAACGCTGGTTTGACATTTTCTGCCAAAGCCACTTCCTCTTGTGGCATCAGCGTGCCCTGTGTTTGAATGCAGGGTAATGAGGGAAATATTCTTGCCGTGCTGAAGCGAAGGAAGCAAATTGCCTTCATCATGGCTTCTTTTTTGGGCTGTAAAAAAGCAATCAGGAGATGTCCTGTTATAGCTGCTGTTTAGAATCCAAACCTTAAACACAACAGGGTTTATTTCTCTCGACCGCGGTGGTGGGATTACCATTTTGAACTCAGGCTGAAACTAATGTTTGTACATACACTGATGGCTACGTTTTTCAATAACATCTTAACACTGTTTCCCACTCCAGGATCCTCAGAAACAGATGTTTTCGTTGAGAGGGTTCCTCCTGAACTCTGCTGCCAATGGAGATTGTTGAGGAGAAAAAACCACGAGAGGTGACAATGCAATTGGCAATTTTGTCTGGCTTGCCGTCGGCCATAGAAATCCACATTCTTGAGGAAAGTCTAGAGACAATGCGAGTGGGCGAGTTAGGTTGAGGACTGGGGACGAGGAACTTTGTGTGGCTACTCTGTGGTCTCATTCACAAACCGAAGAATGTCGCCACAATCTCATATGCTCTTAGCAGCCAAAACTGTGATGCAGTGGATTTGAGAGAAAAGACTCGAGGTGAGCAGCATCAATTTTCTCATTCGCTGCTGGACTCAAATCCCAGTGAGGCCAAAACCAGCAACTATTGAATAAATTACAGCGATTGGGAATATATTATATGAGATCTTTTCTTTTGCAGGTCATAAAAATGTATCAGCTGGCAGTTGGAGAAATATATGAAATTTGTTGCAGCCAATTTTGTTCTTTGGTTTCATTTCAGGACTGTAAGTGAGATGATAATTCACCCTTTTAGCTGAATGCTAACAGTCGAATTCCACTAAACGATGGATGGATTGTATTGATAATAGATGTGTTGTTTTATTGCTCCAAAAAAGGAAATGAAGACAAGAATCATTTCACCAATAATGACTAGAAACTGATGAATGCACTTGATGTAAAAAACAGTCAAAACAAAATTTAGTTTTATATTTCAGAATGTGTCTTTCCTGAGCTCACATGTCTAAATGTGTGACGGTTTATAGTGTTATTTTTTTTTTCTTTGGACAGTTGGTTCAAATAACCAGGCATGAGGTTAAGTTCAACAAAAGAAACCAATTAGATTGTTTACAGGAAATCTTTATCAGCAGTTACTGATTATTTGTGGATTAAATAGAATTTATTTTTCTCCACATTTGTTGCAAGGCTCTTTAAAAATATGCACAACTTCCTTCAATTATTTTAATGGCAAAAAATGGATGTTTGTCACCTGTTTCGGCCCTCATTCCTTAATCTAACTCGTCGTGCAAATCTTTTACAAGTCAACAAAAGGCTCAAATCAAAGCGGTCGAATGCAGCATAGATCCAAATTGGCGATGCCTGTCTGACAGTAATAATGTTATTGCAGGCACCAAAGGTCAGAACAAATGTGTGTGTTTGAATATCCCGAGATTACAATTTCAAAGTCCTCCCCATGAGCAGTGGAACAATAGAGAGGGTGGGAAGTTAAAAAAGCGGGGTCTCTTTCAAATAAACAAGCATGGGTTGATCCTGAATAGGGCTGCTACTGAGCAGCCGGATTGGTTCTCAGAAGATCGAGAGCAGCGGCTGTGCGCTCTCCTCCTCCTCATCCTCCTCCTCGACTTCCAAAAGAACTGATGTAGTAAACACAAACAACCTGATAGAGCCTCACCACTATAATTCAGCGCTTCGCTCCATTTCTTTATCCCACCTTTCATCTCTTCTGTACTCCCCTTTCTACCCTGCTGAACAGAGCGTGGACGGGAAAGTAGATGGGGGGTAAGAGCTCCCCTTCTCTGTGCTATTGCTTAATGAGCCTGAAAATACAATTGCACTGTTCTGACTGTGAAGGTAGCCTGCAGGCTAGTGTAAATTAGCAGCGCGAGGAAGCCCAGAGGGCTGAGTCTTGCTGAGCAGCCAGAATAGAGAGATGTGGTGAGAGGGGAAAATCCTGTTAGGGCAGTGCATGCGGAGGATTCACGGTGCGTTTCTTCGACCCGACTGGAGCCGACGGGGCCACTTGTTGCAGCGGCGAACTCCACATCCACGGCAATCACGCTGATGATGTGTGAGATTTATTGAGGCCGCACCACAGCCATGTGCACTGGCATCCATAATGTGAGATGTCAGTTGTTTGTCACATTTCAAACCCATGATTCCAGTTAGTTCCACACAATGGCTCTTTTGAGCCGCTACTACAATCATCATTCAATTTAATTTTCTATTCTTCTGTAAATTCTGAGGCAAGAGTCTCCCACATTGCATATGTCCTCTCGTGAGCTCAGAGTGCTCTTTTGACCGCTCCGCTAGGCATCTGCTGCCCATAGCCTGCTTATATCTGCATTCTAATGCACATATCCTGCTGGGATGTTAACTTTAGGCCCTCAGTAATTGATGGCTTCCACACTTCAGCTGAGTCCCCCCTCTTTTTCCTTCTCCCTGCCGATTGTTGGTATATCTCTGTGGTTTGGGGGTCTTTCAGTCAACCATTGTTCTTTTATGGAGGAATTATAATAGACTAAAGGAGAGAGAGAAAAGGAGGGGGAGCAGGGGAGGGGATAAAAAGAGAGTCGCTGCTGATATTTAGTGAACTCCGAAGGGGGAGTTTTCATTCTCATTCTGCAAGTTTGGCACATGCCTTCTGTTACTAAGTGGCAGTGCATTGAAAGAGCGCCTTGCATTTCCCATTCTGCGGCTCTGCTAGGTGCCTAGACTTACAACCCTGGCAGCTGTTGGGCCTTCTATGCAGCTATAGACTCCTCTCCACAGGTGAGCTCCCCTACCAAACTCCCAGTCTCCACTTCACTCAATAGGGTCTTTTTCAAGTCTTTTATCAGCGGGGAGAGGCTGACTTTGTGTGTGCCACTCACAGAACCACGATTCATGGTTCTCAAGATTGCAATTAATGTTATTCATTGTTGAATTCAGCAAAGGGATGATTAATATCTTGTTTTAGCATTGGATGCGAGATGTTTGCATGTCTTTTTTTGAAGCTCTGGCTGACAGTGACGACAATATGCACAAACACAAGCAGCAGAGAAACAAAGAGCGATTGGAGCTTTTCTGAGGCTCAAGTAACAAACAAAAACAAAGCAGAGAAAAACAGCAAATTTGAAGAAAAACAAATAGAAATAATTGTCATATCTAATTTCTTCCAAATTTGCCACAGTATAATGCTGCGTACAGTGCGTGTTTATGTGACACGCTCGCCAAAGTGGCCAGTGGTTGGGTCTGTGTTTCAATATGGCCACAATTGCTTTAAGAGCTATCGGCTGGATTGGTAAACCACTCTAAATGATGTTGTTGTTTTGGTTTGGGCAAGTTTCAGCACCTTTTTTCCTCTGGATTCAGTGGCAGAATATTCTGTTGTTTATTTTCTTCTTCTCTGTTTTTTTGTTGTTTTTTTTTTTCTCTCTCTGATGCGAGCTGTTACATATTACTCCTGAGGTGTGGTACCTCTTCCCTCAAAGGCCTCCACTGTTTCCCCCAAACTGCTGCCAAGCTGGGCTATCTTTTCATTTGGTTACTTAAGTGTAATTGCTCCCCTTTGAAGCCTCAGAGAGGCAAATCATTTGCTTTGGCCCCGGGGCAGTAATGGTCACCGAGCCAGCGACCCCCTCCCGGTCCGAGAGCGTCGGAGAGACCGCAAGAGGCCAGCTCCCATACGGAGAAGAAATAATACGGCCAGGGCCGCTCAATTTCACCTCCCTTTTCATCCCATTCTTTGAAAACTTTTTATTAACAACAGCTTTCTCTCTCATACCGGGGCGCCAGGAGAGGGGAGGAGAGGAGGCCGAGAGGTGGGAGGGAGGGAGGGAGGGGGGGAGGTTGGTGGTGGCATGAGAGGATATCGGCAGTGGGGGGAGGAGGGGGATGGGGGGGTGGCTGTCCCCCTGTAGATGTCTGCCGGATTCTCACACACACACACATGCATAAACGCACCGATCCACGCACGCACACACATCATCAATAGTGACAGGTCAAGGAGGCATTGAGAAAACAGCCTCCCCCCCTTCCCTCCCCCCCACGGTTCACACTGCTAAACAGGGACTCATGTTTCATATGCCACAGGCCTCAGCGCACACACACACACACACACACACACACACACACACTGGGATTCCTGCTCCATGGCAGCTTGTCAGTGTGACTCTGAGTGTGTTTGCTAACATGAATGTGTAACGCGGACATAATGCTCCTCCACACACACATGCATGTGTATACCTGCTCACCTTACTGAACGCATGAGAACATAGCTGACCTGACGCCAGACCGCCCTCTTTCAACCTATGACAGGCCGCGGAAACATACAGCAACATAGCACACAAAGACCCCATTTAATGCTGAAAATTACTCCACCACTTACTGTAATTGTCACAATTCTGAGCACATTGACATTGTAATCTCATAATAAGGTAATGGGGGCTGAAACTGTGTACAGGACTGCGATTAGAAGGGTGGAGCGCCGCGGAAAGGGGTTAAAATGTCAGCGGATAGCATTTTCTTGTGCATATGGAGGGATTCATATTGTTTGTTTGTGTTGTGGGGAGGTTGTGTTGATGAAACCAAGCAGGCAAACTTATCTCATCTTACCTCATCTCTGTGGCATGCTGTATCGAAAAAGACTGCTTTTTAGACAGATTTCCCGAAGAACAACTCCTCTTTAAGGCAGTAATAGCCGTGCTCCAAATATAATACAGTATTCGGGCGCTGTAGCATCAGAGAGTAAAGGTGAAACCCACTTCTGGAAGGAAAAAAAGATCCCTTCAAAATGGCATGAGTTATCTTCAAGACACCGTGGAGCCAAATCGATGTGGACAGGCGACCATAAAAAGCCAACCTGGTTATGAATGCTGGGTTTTACTTGTATCATTTTGACTTTGAGGTTTTTAAGAGAGAAGCATTCCCCGCAGTCAAGCCAGATGGTAACAATTCTTAGACATATTACGAGCTGCTCTCTGCCAAATAGCATACCTTTGGGCTATGTTTTCAGTGGGCTATAAAAGCCAATAATGTAATTTTGATCTATTTTATCAGATATCACCCCAGCCCTGGCTACGTTTATATAAGACAGAGTTTAAAACAGGACAAGAATTCTCTCTGTTTTGCTTTTCACTCTATAAGTGCACCATTTTCAATATCTGACCCGCTGCGTGGCTCTGCTTGTTTGACTTCAGCGTCGGGCTGAAATGCGGAGCGAGCCAAAAACGGTGAGGTTAGCCTCCGTGTTGTCAGGCATATGGCACTGGGTACGTGTAAAAATACACTTTACTATAGGTGCGTGGTTGTCCATAAAATGACTTGTGCAGGCCAACGCAGAGGGAAGAGGGGATTCTTTGTGGGAGCACTTAAAAAGGCCGACCTTGACTTCTCTTAATGTAACGATGACACAGTAGCAAACTATCCCAGCGCTGCACCACACTTCCAAGTGGTCTGCCATCAGCTCCATGACTCACCGCTGACCTTGCGATAACTTTCCAGCACTCCTCCAGACCCGTTTAGGAAATCTTGTGGGACTGTCACACGTTTCAGTCTTCCATGTGGGACGGTTTAACACTAAACACACCTGAAATTCACACACGCTCCCACAGAACAACACACCCAAGTGATTTTATCCCATCTGCGGGGTTTTTCTGTCTCCAGTTTGTAATTGCCCCGGAAAACGACCACAACAAGGTGGGACGATCGAGGACATTAGCTCAGGTTTTCCATTGTGACGCCTGTTGTTTTCTTCTCCTCCGATCATCACATGCACAACTGGAGGCCTGCTGTGTGGAATTACTCGCGCTAATGGCGCTACACACTTTTGTTGCAGGAAATCGGACAGCCGCGCTGTAACTGCTAAAACGGTGATTAAAAAACCCAAATTGCATCATGATGTTGGGCATTTCGGCAGAGAGAGGAGGGAAAAAAAGTGCTCCAAATGAAGCAAACGGCATTATTGACCAGTTATGGGATGTGTAAACTTTGTCTCGTGGAGCTGCAGCCTCGTCTGTTGGATTTTGACGGAAAAATAAGACTTTAAAATAACTTTTCCAAATCTAAAGCTCGCTAGTAAAGTTTAATTAAAGATCACAATATTAACTCTGTAATTTGCTCGCCTGTGGGGTCATTAAGTGTCCTCCTGGCTCGGTTTAATGGGATACAAACTGCAGCTAATGAGACAAACAGTTAGCTGAAGTTCTGCCTGGCTGACTGTTGGCTGTGGACGCTGTGAAGACTAAACACGTCAATTTGAGATCTCTTTGTACCCTGTAGGTGAGAATCACTGGCTGGATGTTGAGAGCGGTTCAGATTAGTTCGTCGACCATTTATTAAAGGTGGCGCATTAAGTTGTGAGGAAGGCCGGATGATCTGCTTGAGAAGAAACAAGAAAAGAGCCAATATTGCATCAGTCAGGTGCCACTGGAAGCGGAGGGAAGCAGTTTGTGTGCGCAGCAGCTTTTAATCATATCTGACCTTTTTGAGCAACATGGTCTTAATTTAACATCAGAGGGAGAAAAGTACAGTGTGCGCTATTTTGAGGTTTTATCTCCTTACTGTCATATCCCCTCGTTGCTTGTGGTGCTTGTTAAAAGCCATTGTCGATAACAAACGCAATTTTCCTGTGATGAACTCAGTCCGACAGGGGAGCCTTATTGAGAAGTCTGCACAAAACTGTCTTTGTCTCTCATCTCCAGCGGCCGGTTACAAAGCTGAGCTTCCCCGACGACTGAAGTCTGAGTTAACTAAACATTTTTTTCTCTCTCCATCCCCTCTTCTCTCTGTGAATTTGTGGTCGTGCGCAATCCTTTAACGAGCTCCATCTTTGACCCGGGTTGTATGTTTCCAGAGATGTCATGTCTTGTAAGTCAAGGAAAGACTTTAATGTCCACATGATTTAACATTAAAGGGAGGGATTCCAAAAACGGGGCTCGGTGCCAGAGAGGTAATAATATCCCCGTAAATGAGAAATTGTAAATGCTAAATAGATCCTACAGATCATGGGAAAGGACTGGGAGCAAAGCCATGCATTGTGATACAGAAGGCTCCTGCGTTTTTTGACAAAAATAAAAAAGGAAAAAAACGAGAATGACTGCATCAACATTTTCTGCCTCTCAAGAGTTGAACTTTTATATGTGCATCCACACACAAAAGATGATGTAATAGCTGAACAGGGACTTCACCAGCTCTTCCCAAAATTAAAGCCACTACACGCTTCTTTTCTTTTGTTTACGTTACACCAAAAATCAAGATTTATCTTTTCTCCCATCCAGCTCAGCTCTTTCCTTCTTTTTTTTTTTTTTTGCTTTAAATTTGTTCTGCGTGTTTCCTGTTAAAACATATGACTTATGTCTTTATTCTTAACTTCAGATCATAAGGATGAAAAGAAAGAGCGAGAGAAGTGGAAAAAAAACAAAAAAGGAAAACAGAGAAGGACTTTGGCTTGTGGCCGTAAGTGACATGCTTGCCACGGCATTGTTTGAGGTTTTTGCAGACCTGTAATCAAATTTGGGAAGGTTTGGAAACCTATCGTCATGGTGTGCTCTCCAAGACAGAATGATGTCCAGTAAAAAAAAGAAGAAGAAGAAATACACACACACACATACACACACACACACACACACACACACACACATTCATTTGCTACAAGTCTTTTGCAGAAAGAAATATGCCCCACAAAAAGCAATTTCCACGCACCATGAAAAACGTTCCTATTACAAATACAGTTGTTATGTCCTTAAATCTGTTTGTTTTGTCATATTGCTCCAGGGTTGTTTCTTTTTCAGGAAACCCTGCTTCAATTAAGTGTGATGGAACACATGTGTCGCTTATCAGGGGCCAACATCTTCTACTGTTGGCCTTTGAAACGGCACCGGCTCCACGGGATAATTGGACTTTAAAGGGGGATCCTCCCGAGGTGCCGCTCCTTGTGCCTGTCGGCGTGGATCAGCTGACGCCCGCCGCGTCTATAGACTTGTTATAAGTGATCATAAGTGGTTATGCATGTAGTCATAGCCGCGAGGATGATAGCGATCCCAGGAACCCACTCTGTTTTTTTTTTTTAGGCCCCGGGTGCACAGACAGACACACACATCAGGGTGCTCTCAGGTGTGTGTGTGTGACTAAATCTGATCATATTAGACGGTTCATCTTTGAAGTTAACTTTGATGGTGATGTTTGTATTTGGATCAAAATGTTTGCCTCACGCTCTGTCTTTCTTGTAGGCTTTCATTAGGATTATAGGAGAGCGCGTTGGTCATTTCTATACTCCATCACAGACACACACGTCACCTCGTGACTCAGCTGCTGCTGCTCTCTCTGCCCTCCACAAAGAATATGGTGATCTCCAAAAACCTCCGCCGACATCCCGCAACGGGCCAGTGTTTACTCTTACGCTCCGTTTGCGTCACGTCACAAAAACAACAATTTGCAGCCCGTACGCGAACAAAAGACTTTATAATAAAAGCTTGTGACAGCGGCCGCTTTTATTTTCTGACTCAGAAGCACAGGGAAAAAGATAAAAGTTTATTCTCCTCGTTGCAGAAGATAGGTTTGCTCTCGGGGGCCATTGTGACGAAGACAGACCGAGCAGAATGGAAAATTGATTCCCTGCAATCATCTCCCGTCGTCTTTTGTCTACACTTGGCACCACTTTGGCCCACACTCCAATCATCCCTGCACTGACTGCGCCTTTGAACAAATGAACTCCTTTTTAACCCTTTTTGATTTTGTTTATTCCTTTGTTTGTTGTGTTTATCTCTTTGCATAGGCCTAACAGTGACTTTAAAACACAAAGTAAGGAGCTCAATCACTGCATTGCACCGAGTCAGCCGTCTGTCAGCGGCTCACAAACACACATGCTTTAGTTTCTTTCAAAGCAATTGCAGCTAACTATGGTGATCTCCTAAAGTGCTCTCATAATAGCGCTGGACTTAGAATAAGATTTTACACCGGCAGAGCTGTTGAGGAGCTGCCGGGGGCTCAGAATAACTGCGTGAGCTGTCAACAGGAAGAGTGTGCTTCATGACTGCAGGCCAACAGCTTTAATTGGCTGTCTGCAGGAATTTCTGCTGTGGCAAACTAATTGACCCACAACTCCCTGGTGCTTTATCAACGCGAGGAAATGCCACTGGGCCGATAACCAGCCAGCCTCGTAAACCAATCTATAACCAACGACCAATTTGAAACACGTGTTATTAAGTATTTTACGACAGGTCCCCTCTTCTACTTGACTGAGATGTTTTGGTGTGTAACAAGGACTTTTCCAGGTTTAGACAGCAACATTTTCTGATTGACAGTTTGACAAAAAAAGAGTGAAGTCGGTGTGAGGATTATGTGCTTTCACTGAGACAAGTATCAGAGAAAGATGCATTAAAAAGCAATACGTTATGTATGCCTTGCCCTTTTAAAAGGCCTGTGCACACGATTAGAAAGACACATATTTATTATTTTTATTTCAGATTTTGAGATATTTATCCCCAGTTCAATTGGAGTGTGTAAGACTTTTCTTGTGGTGCTCTTAAAAGAGTCTGTTTCCATAGTATTCACTGTCAACAGCTTTTATGTACATTGTTTTTCTGCAGAGAGAAGTTCCCATTGTAACTTAATTACAATGAAGGATGTGTAGCAGAAATTTTCTTTCTTTTTAATTTGGTTGAACCCGCTATTGAAATTTAACATTTGTAATTTTTTTGTTCTTTGTCCAAAGTTTGTTAGTCCAATTATATTGAAGCAATACAGCTTCTGCGGTGGAGGGGGGCTGTCGATCATTCTCTCCAAGCGCAGCACACATTTTTTTAAAGATAGTGACATAAAGTGACATTGGCACTGTAGGTTTTATAAAAAGTTATTCAAACAGGAGTAAAAAGTGTATTTGTCGGGGACTAGTTTCAATGGCGGAATAATATACATTTAGTGGTTTAGTGAGTATTTACAGCAGCAGGCCAGATGTGGGATTGACTCAAAATGAACAGTGCCCAGGTTATTCATAATGAACTGTACATGCCACCCAATGCAACAGTGTGGCTCATCAGTGTGTTTATAATAGGTTTGGACAACAAAGGCAAAGAGGAAAGACACGTATCAGGCGTTTTGTACAGGTGCCACTTCTTAGTAAAATAAGTTAGTTTTCTGTTTTTCATGAGCAGTAAGAGAAATAATCTCCAGACTTGCATTTTATGTTGCTTCATTTGGTAGGCTTCATGCTTTCCATGTGAAAAATGAAAACAGGACTTAAAGTTTAATGATACATTACCGAAGGTCACGAGAACAGTAAATAGCTGGTAGCTGGCCCACTGATCCATGTTACGTCTGCGCCAGTAGCGACACATTGGCACAGCACATGCTGTTAACATGATGTGATGAAAAGTCATAACTGAAAGGCCCGGTGCGTTCCCACAGACCTGGTATTCACTGTGAGACCGACTTTTCCAATTGTCTACAGAAATTAAACCATAAAATCTCTGAGTGACAGTGACAGGTCCTGATCAGAACCAGCTGCCAATTAACTTAATGACTGAATCTATCACATTCAATTAGGGGGAGTCTTTGAGCTGTCAATCCAGCCCTCGGTGCGCTCGTTTAACAAAAACACAGACACAGATCGATCACTTTAGGAGGCTTGTCTCTGTCTTTGTGATCCTTATCTGACGGGCCCTGTGTCGTATTTGAAGTAGTCGGCCCTGACAGGTCCCACGGATAAACTGCTGTATGAAAGGGGTCAACTCAACCTCTGGAATCCATCGTCAGCTTTCTGTCTTGCGCAACTGACAAATGGTTTCAAACAGCGATCAGGAAGCTTTAGAGAGGTATTCCCTGATGTGTGTCTGTAGAGAGAACAAGAGAAAGGTGGAAGGAAACAGGGAGAGAAAGGAGGGAGAAAAAAATGAGACAGAAGAGAGAGAAGTGAGTGAGATAAATTGACCAAAACAAAACAACGAATGAGCACCACTTTCCCTCAACTGCCTCCTTACTTTGGCGAAGGGCCTACTGTAATCCCCCAGAGAAGCGGCTATCTGGCAGGAGTTTGCTCCATGGTCAGTGTCTTTAACCCCAGATGATAAGACTTAGCCCGGCCATAAAGCATAGGCCCCTTTAACTGATCCATTAGCGTCCGATCCCAGCGAGTGGACCCGGTGGTGTCTACTGAAACTTACCAGGAAGCCTTGAAGGAAAACAGCATAGCAGACATGCACTGAGATCAAAGACACCCCCCCCTCCCCTCTCCTCCTCCTCGTTCAGCTCGCTGTCTCTCTATCTCTCTTTCTCTCCCTCCGTCTCCTCTAAGAGGACGCCTACATTTTAAATTTGCAACCCTTTTCTCTCTATTTTTGCCCTCCGTCCACACTAAGCCCACGTTTTTCCTCACAAGGAAATTGAGCTTTTTGGAAAAAGTCTTCAGAGTGGATCAATCTTTTCTTTTATGTGTCTATTGGAGAGTCGACAAAGGAGGGATGACAGGAAATGAGGGAGACGGAGAGATGGGATGAGACGACAAAAAAACAAAGGTCTCTTGCTGGATTGTAACTGAGGACATTGTGGCTCATGGTAAACCTCTTGGACACAGGGCACCGAGAGTGCATCAAAGTTAAAATGATGCATTTTAGAGAAAGAATAAATGCGTAAACCTAAGCTGTATTGAAAAAGTTAAATTTGATTCAAAGACACTATGTTCTGGTTATGAAATTGCTTAAATTTATTACTGATTCCTCTAAGTGGCTTACATAAGCAAACAAGAGACCACCGTTATCAGTGTTGTAGTCAAGACCACCTAAACCGAGACCAAATCATGACCAAGACAAGAGTCTATCGAGACCGAGGCAAGACCAAGACCTTGAGGGGTTTAGACCAAGTCGAGACCAGAGCAGCCCCCACACTGCATGACACACAGTAAATTGTGGAACCTGCAAATGACAGGTTCCTTGCACAGTTACTTGCCAATGTCAGCGTGTAGGTTGCTAGCATAGAGGAAGGTGTTGTTGTTTCACGCAGCGAAGGGGATTTAATAACAGTACATGCAGATAGCAGAAGGAAGGGGGAAATATAGGCAACCACTGACTTTGGCTTTATACCATCATCTGGTTAATCAGACTAAAACAAAGTAGTAAAAGAGCATTGAGAAACAATGTCATTGCTTCATAGGGACATCCAGTCAGAAAATGCTCCTATGTCTGATATTGGATGGCCGTGACTAACAACAATACTTTCCTCACGAGAAAAACACCAACACCAGTGGTTTTCAACAGTTGTGATTACCCTGCGAGGAAGATGGAGATCATGTGATCATGTGAATCCATCTATGCAACTTGGTGCTCCAAACCACAGGGGTTCAGCCCAATCAGCATCCTATTAGGTCCTACTTGCAACTATGGACGTGTTTAGGTGTGACCATAGCACGAGCACGAGCAACTGTCTGAAAACAACAATGGCTGCTCCTCAAGATGTTAGTATACCTGCTACAGCGTCAGATAGATCAGAACTGAAAAGTTTATTTGACTAAAAGAAGAACAAAGACTGAAGGATGGAAAAGACGTTTTGAGTTACCAACTATCTCTGCTGGAGCTTGCGTTCTCCTACTGTTGATCTGACTGGTTGAAGTTAGCCCGCGGTGGACGGCCTGCCCTCCAAACAGTTTCCAAGGAAGATTACCATGGTTGTGTGTAACAAACAATCTGTCAAAAAAGGCTAAAGAAACAGCCTGTTTATATTCAAGCGACAAAGCCTTGTAGTGGGTGTAGTTATTATGACTCTTGTCCGTCAGGAGCAAAGGAGGAATCAATGTGAAGAGCGGAAAAGTCAGCAGAAGGAGGAGTTTGGGATGGTTGGATGGGTAAACAACTCAGACCAGTGTTTGTTTCCTGTTTCTTACCAACAATCAATGCTAGTTTCTTCTAACCATGACCATCATCTTCCATAACAGCGACCAAGTGTGCATAAACATTACCTAACCAAAGCGTTGGCAGATCAGAGAACAGTTTGACTTTCGAAACAGTGACTTGTGGATAAGTAAGGCACAGACAGATGATGTGGTCCTGCTGATATAAGGAGGAAAACAGATATTCACTGCTCGTGAAGTCGTCTGTAATAAAAACCTAAAAATGTGTAAATGAGAGGAAGTAAATCACGAGTGTGGCCGTATTAAAGCACACATAGCAGGGGGGGACAGACAGGAGGTTTAATGAGCAGAGGATTAAGACCGCCTGTCAAACTCCTCACCAGATCTCGGCTGTGATGAACAGCTGTGTCATTTTCTAAATCAAAGAAGAGTTTTCTCTGGTTTTCTGTTGTTTTGGCTTTTCAGTTTGGTCAGAGATATTCATTTAAATGGCCCAGATGCCTTTCCTGCTCTCCTCCCTCTCTTTTGCACTATCTCTGTGTTTCTCCTTGAACTTCCTCCTCAGTTCCTCCCTTTCTCCTATCAGCATCCCATTTACCCCCTTATCCTCTCTCTCTCCTCCTCCTCCTCCTCTTTCTCTATCATCATAACTTCTTCCTCTCCCTCCCTCTGTCTCCTCCCCACGTCCCCCTGAGCTCTGTCCCTCGCCCCGACAGCCTTGCCTCCCTCTCTTTACTACCTGCGTCCCCCAGTCTTCCTCCCCCGGTGTTTTCAATTTAGCAGCACTATGAACCAGTTCAGATTGTAACGCTATCAATTAGTCAGCAACTCCAGCACATTTATTCAATGGGGCCGGGAGTGAGTTTTGGTGATTTACAGCCTGCGAGGGAGATGTAAGGGAGAGATGTGCAGACATGAGGCTGATATGGGTTTTTCAAGTCTGTGGGAACGGAGCCTATGCACCATGTACCTTGAGGATTTGGTCCTGCGGTTTAAGGTCCCTGCAGTAATGTGGTGAAACCTCAACAAGATGAAACAGTTTGCAGAGGAAGAGAAGAAATGCAAAGAAAAGAGAAAATGTTGGAGATTTTGTGGAAGGCTTTATGCCTCTTTTCATATGTATTGGGTTTCAACCACAGCCTGTTTTGTGCAAGAGCTGCATTCTCGTGATATGCTATGGAAATGCTTTAAGATATAAAACAGAAGGTATAAATACTGTGTATTGATCTTAGATGTTGCTTTCAAAGAAAAAATGTAGCCTAATTCACCGCAACACTGTTAAGAGTGATATACAGTGCAGGTTTTGGTTAGGTTTGTTTCTGTTTGGTATATTTCTACTGAAGCGAACAAATGTTGATGAGGTGATGTCACATGGCAGCATGT